>NW_027069721.1:244677-346980 GCF_002906115.3 Quercus suber | reverse complement strand
TCTATCCCAGCACATGGTTAATGAAGAATAATCTAGATGTCATTCTTCCACTTACATGAAGTTCTCGGTGTGAGATGAGTCTATTTGGATTAGCAAAGTAAGTGAGCTCTTTGAGACCTACAGTTCAATTTGCCATTTTCTTTTCCTCTTGTTATATTTTCAGATGCCACACGAAGAGGATGTAATTTTTCATTTATTTGATACATAATTCCTTGAAAAGAAAAAGGACCGATACAGAGATTCTCAAACATCCCATAAATCTAATGAGAGACCATCCTCTTTTGCTCCCATTCCTTAAGATTTCCTAGTCTAGATCCTACTAAAAGATTTATGCAGAGATTCACACACCTAAAGTTTCTTGAAGCAGGACCTACCAATTATAAGGCCACTTCTGGACTTGATCCCCTACTGACCAACAATAGTTTGAGGAAAGAATCATTTTTGGCTACAACTACAAAGGCCAGTTTCAATTAACTTAAGTAACATGCAAAAGCATTTCACATGCTATACAAAACAAAAAAAAAATGACTTCTAGCTCATGGTGTCAAACACGTCTCAGCTGATTAATTCTGTTATGTTGGGTTGTATTCTGAAAACCAATTCTATATCATTCTCTCTTCCTTTTTTTCACATTAATTATCTGTATTGTAGGAAAGATCATCAAGAATCATAGATCATCCTGCCAGTGGTTATTGGAAGTTTAGAGGGCCAATCCTTTAAGGCTGGCTGATGCAGTTCCTCCATGAGAACATGGTTTTTGCAGGCACATTTTCTGCTCATTTTAGCCTTAAAATTAGTGTTAGCTTCCATTATTTTCAAGGAAAAAAATAGCTTTGTACAGTTGTATGAGTTGTGTATTATCTGCCTTGGCTGCTCTATCTCTTAAAACAGTGAAATTCAACACAACCAGTTAGGAAGAAATAGCAAGATTGCAAACAATCATCATCTGCAGAGAGATGCATGATCCAGCTATTTCAGTTTATGTTGCGATTCCTTTTTCCATGTAAAAAAACTACAAGCAATTTTGATTTTTGTAATATTTAGTTGGTCATTCAGCCAAAAAAAGAAAAAAAAGAAAAGAGAGAATATTTAGTTGGTGCTCCGGCCATTTTAGTACATTGACATGATAGGCCACTGCATGTGATCCCTTATAAGTGGTGTCAACTGTCAAGCTTGATGCTTCACAATGATATTATTAATGATTTGTTTGGATTGAGGGGGAGGGAGGAGAAGTAAAGTAGAGTGGAATTTGGCTCAAAATTAGCTAATTTTTTGCCTCTACTCTACTTTTCTCCACTCCCCCTCCCTCCTTCAATCCAAACGGGCTATAAGGGTGTCAATGAGTTTCATATAGGTCTGGGAATGTTTATGTCCTTGAGGAAGGGACAACAATAAGATATTCATTGAGGGATTTTTTTTTTCCTGCTATTTAATTCATTGTGTTTTTAATTGATGGTAAAGAGCAATTATCCTTGATGTTAAGATAGGAAATGCAACTGATTACATTTTAGATTTTACTTCATATCATATGCAGTATAGGGATCGGACAAAACAAATGAACATCAACACTTTGTTTTATGCTTTTCTTTCTTCCTTTACAATAAAAGGGACATTTTTTTAATATACTATTTAAACTTATGGTGGATGCTCTATAATGATCACTCTTTAATATCACATCAAGATATTAATAGGTTTCTTTTTAATGTTCATAGGATTTAATGCAAGGTAAGAAAGAGTGAATTGATCTAAGTTTAAGGAATGAAAAAAGAAAGAGGAAGACCAACAATAATATTAATAGAAATAATAAAAAAAACAAGTCTCTAAGCACGCGCGTGTTCAGAGGCTCTTTTAGTTCAAAAAAAAAAAATATATATATATATATATATATATTTTTTCCCAATAATGGTAGATGTGTTTTTTTTTTTTTTTTTTTATTTTATTAGTATGGCAGATGTGTTTTTACAAAGAAACCTGCGTTTGTTTTAATTTTAATTTTTTTTTAAATGAATAAAGTAATTTAAATACCATCAAGAGAGTGGTTTTGTTTTATAGACAACGTTTTAGTGGGAGTTAAAGATGAATCTATTTAAAAAAAAAAAAAGGACGTGTATATATCTATTTAGGTTTTTTTTTTTTTTTGGATTGACGTGGGGTGTTTTTTTTATAGGAAAACAAACAAAGTTGCTAGGTTGTTTAACTTTTTTTTCTTAAAAAAAAAAAAAAAAAAAAAAAAACACACACACACACACACTCACACATAGACTATGAGGAACACCCTTGAGGTTTAGGCTAATGCCAGCCAGTAGGGTGGGTTAACAAATTTAATTGACTAAATGAAAATATTTCAATTAAATTGGATAATTGTTTGCTCTAGGAGTGGCAAAATTTGACACAACCCACGGACACGACATGACTCGACACAAAATTAATAGGTTATGGGTTGAAAATTAATGAGTTCGTGTTATATTCGGATTGACATAACTGACCCGTTTCATAAATGAGTCGAGTTAGTGTCCAATCCATGGAGCTCATTTGACATGTCTGACCTGTTTAATTAAATAATATTTTATTAATATACACTTTAAACCCTAGATATATAAACTTTTTAGTTGTTGTGGTTTATTTTCTTTAACATATTATATATGATTGATTATTTGTGATATTGAGATATGTTCTAATTTTAAATGATTATTTGTGATGTATTTACTTGTTAGTTTCTAATTTTATATTAAAATTTTTTTCTGGTTTTTCATAATTTAGATCAATTTGGTTAATACCAAAATTTGTATGTTTTTTTCCCTTTGAGAAAATATGATAAATGGGTTGACACGGCAAACCCGTTTAATAAACAGATTTTATTAGAGTTGAGAAATCTTGACCCGTTTAATAAACGTATTGAGTTAGGATTGACATATATAGTCGAATACTCATTAGTCGACACAACCCGAACCCGACACGCAAACACGAATTGCCATCCCTAGTTTGCACCCTCATATAAAAAAAAAAAAAAAAAAGAAGAAGAAAAAATTGCAAATTTTATTCTAAATAATTACAAATACTATATACATTTTTTAGAATTACTTATCACTCTGAAAAGAGAAACATCTTAGCATCTAAAATTAGACATGTACATAGATAAAGTGACTGCATATGTGAGATAGAGTTTTTGCAGCATGACAAAGTATATATATATATATATATGAGTTCCAGTTAACTCAATTGTTAAAGTTTCTTGTAGTCGAATAATTAGTGTCTTGGTCTAAACTATCTCTCTAAAAATAAATCATCTATTCCAGTGTAATCCTTCCATCTACCTTCATATAATATGTATTTTTAAATCCACCAAAACTAAGTTATTTTGGAAAGTAATGGTCTATTTGGTTGTATTGTTTAAATAACAGTTTTCATTATTTAAACAATATGACCTGTATTTTCACAGCACTTAAACAACATTACTAGAACAACATTATTAAATAGGTCTTAAAAGATTTTAAAACTAACAAGAAGATTGGACTAAAGAAATGAATTGAAAACAAATTAAAGTTGAAGAATTGAAATGAGAAAAATAAAACCCAAAAGAATAAATTGAAAATAGACTGCTAAGTGGTGTAATTTGTAATTTTAGTGGGGAAAAAAAGAGGTTCAAACTATGTGGCAAATATTAAGGTGGAGTACCGAACTGCTGCCACGCTAGGGGTAGCGAAAATTCTGCTACGGGATCCTCTCTCATGGCAGCAGTCAATCATCATCCTTTCAAAAAATTTGCTATCCTTGGCCCTGGTTATTCCCTTTCTCAGACACTAACTAATTCTTGTTCTACATGACTCAGTTTACAGACATTGGATGTGCATTTAAGAGAAATCGTCCTAAAGAATTTCGAAGATTCTTCCGAGACGATATCAAATTTGAGAGAAAAACTAACTACATACTCGAGGTGTCTAAAGGCCATAGAGAGCGATTTGTTTTTATCATGGAAAATGCATCCCAATTCCATTTGGTAGTGGACACACTCATTGCAACTGTGACTTTTGCAGCAGGTATTACCATGCCCGGAGGTTTTATAGGTCAAGAAGGCCCACAACCAGGCTCTGCAGTTTTGACCAGAAATGCAGCTTTTAGAGTATTTGTTATTACAGATACCATAGCCATGGTGCAATCTTGTTGTGCTGCCTTTATCTACCTATTCATGCCACTACTGATTCGCGAGCAGAATCTTGGAGGCTTTACTTTCCTACTGGCCTTACTGGCCTTCTGCCTCACCATACTTGCCATGGGAGCAACGGTGTTGGCATTTGTCGCGGGCACGTATGCTGTTTTAATGCATTCCTCGGATCTTGCCATTGCCACTAGCGTCATCGGCTTGTGTTTCTTCATCCCCGGCCTTTTCATAAGTATCGGATGCTCAAGTTATTTGGATGAAATTTGGGGCATGTGTATGTTTTGGATTAATAAGAAGCGGCGCCTTTTCTTGAAGTACTTGGAAGAAAAAGCATTAGTTTTTCCATTTCCATGTGCTTGCGTGCGTGCCAGTGCAGCTGCAGCATCGATCGAGAGGTAGTCACGTACTTAATTGGCACAACTGTTTCAGTTCATGTATCCTCACTTCTATTACATTTACATATGCAACACGATTTGGGTTGATTAATTTGTCTATTTGTTCCTTGAAAGACTGGTTAATTTTTTTTTTTTTTTTTTTAATTTTCTTAGTCTTGAATCAAAGTGATTATTTTTTGAACAACTATGAGCAATTTTATACTTAATTAGTTGACAAGTGTTGTGCCATAGGCAGGCATGATCTACACACGCCACTTCTCCATGTCCCTCCATAAATGTAGGAAAATGGTTTAGGTTGATTAGAAAGCGGGGTCAATTTATCATATATTATACAACAAACACATTTTTCAGAGTTCTTTCTATATGTCTACTGGCATATAATCTTCACTATCAGGGACGGAACCAAGATTCAAACTTAGGGGGGGCCAAAGTTCTTTCTTCTTAGATTTAAAAAAATTGGAATATCAATACTAGAGGTTGATAAAGTTGCATTATTAAGATTAATTTATTATTTATTATTTGTATTTTTTCTTTTGAAAAAAATTTAATAATAGAATTTTTTAATCAAGAGTTTTGCAAGTCAATTGGCACGTTTTAATATTTTCAAAGTCTAATTAATGTGTGGATGAAGCAATTAATATGTGGCATAGGAGTTGTCTCTATGGCTATGAGAGTGGAGTCATTTGAGAGGGGCATAGAGCTCTCAAGAGAGAGGGAGAAATTGGGTAAAAGTTATTGGGNTATAGAGAATTTTTTATTAAAACTCTCAAAATACCCATATATATTTTGCCTTTTTATTTTAAAATAGAAGTCTAATAGTAATATTGACATAAAATGATTCTATTAATTTCCCTCTATGTTACTTCCAAACAAAGTTACTTACTTTTCATTCATTTCCATTCATTTAATTTAAAATATCCAAACATGGTTACTTAATTACATTTTATTCCTTTCTTTTCCATTCATTTCCCTTAAGTACATTTCATTCCATTCTTTTATTATAATTCTATTCCATTCCCTTATGAACTCCCAAACAAGTTAATGGATTTAACGGATGGAGTGAATCAAATAAAGTAAAAAGTTAAATGCCAATATTACTATAATTAAAGGATATAAAATATATTTTTTAATTATACAAACCTATCTTAGGTTTGTATAATTCTTTGATTTATCGTAGACTCCGGGCACGTTAAATGCTTAGTATTCCATGCGAACTAATTCACTAGTTTTTTTTTTGCCTAAAATCAATCAATTTCATAAAACTACTTTAGACAATTAATTCTTGATTTTTTATTATTTAATCATCCGACTAAGATCATCCTTCGTATAAATTTTAGATGAGTTATAAAATAAATATTGTTAAAACTACAAATAAATGTGTTGTGTATGAATCCCTAAACCTTAGTGCTTTAATATATTGTTATTTTCTCTCAATTTAAATTAACTTTACTAAACCATTAAAAATCTATTCAATTAAAATTTATTATTTTAGTTTTATTCTCTTGTGGTTTGCTAATCATAGTCCTTATAGAAACCTTGTGAGTTCCACTGGCCTCTTAACTCTAATGTTGTTCTAGACTTTGTCAAATTAAGATAATTAATTATCCATAATGTGTTTCCTAAGTTTTATTTAATGGAGGCTATGTATAGAGCATAAAGTAAACTTGATTAAGTTCCCATATTAGTTAATTATGTCTTTGGATGGTTATAGTAGTATTAATGGTTACTAAGGTTACTATAGTAGTTCGAAACCTCTAACCACCATCTTAGACACCCTTGTTGTCAAAAGCACCCAAAAAAAAAAAAAGGTTTTGGTGCAAACTGCAAAGGGTCATAATATTTTTTTTAGGGTTTAGATCATATAGTTACGGGTAAGTGTCATTTGAGTAAGATCTTATTTGCACCAAGGAAGAGATTGAATGGAAAATCTTTCGGATGAAATTGATTTATTACATTTAAATGTTGAGTTTATTTTGGTTTGTTTGGACCTTAATGCCTGCTGTGTTATAATGTTGTTATCACAAGAACTTAGCAATTCGCATTATTACTAATTGAACAGCATGTGATTTTGGTTCTTTTTATGAATGGCATGTGAATTTGGACTTCATTATTATTTTCATTGTTGATAAAATTCAGCTTCAAATGCACATTAATCTGGCGTGCAAAAGGTGTTTGTTTCAATTGGAAAAATTATTTAGAGAGATGTTCAATTTGTTGATCATTGTGATGAGTGGTGAGAATAGAGAGAATTATGGAGTGACTGTGCCATCTCTCCTGTGACATTGATGAGTTTCTTCAGCATTCCAGAGGATGCAGACCACTGGGACGATGAAAAATTGGACGTACAATGGGGGAAGTGATTCTACCTACGACTCAGACAGCCTCAGAGCGCCATTGCTTCGCTGGTGGGTACGTATTCCTTTATTAAAAGCACTCTCTCTCTCTCTCTCTCTCTCTCTCCTATGATCTATCTATCTATTCAGGCTGTGATTCCTAAACTTCTCCCCATTCTCCCTAGGCAAAGGAAAGTATATTATGGTGATGAGTAAAAGTTTTGACTTAGGGATTCAGTTTTGGTCAAGTCTATTATTTGGGCATCATCTAAAGAGTTAATTTTCCATTTTGAATATATGGAAAAAATTTTACCTGATTCATTTCAGTAACAAGCTTTTATCATAAGAATAAGACAGTGATGGGTACAACTGGGGGTACACTGCAAAGACCAAATTGGATGACACATTATCAGATTTCTTGATATTCTGTTTGCTTGATTGGGTTTTTTTCTGCCATGTCGTACAAAGATATAATTCTGTTCTCTGGATTTCTAGAGGAAGTTATGCAAGTAACCCAAATGGTCCATGTCGTATAATTGAGTTTTAAAAGGTGATTCAGGTATATATGGATTGTTAAAAATATTCCTTATATTTAGCAAACCCGCTTCTATTATTTCCTTTATTTGAATATTCCTTATTGCATTATGTCTTGGACACTAAAGTCTTTGGTCATGTTTGTGGTCATATTGCATTAGCGACTACTTTCTCTGTCGCCAAGTAATATATAATGCAGAGTAGCGTCTCTTTTGTTTCATTAATCGTGATAAAACTTTTGCATTGTTGTCTAATGTTATTAATGTATCTATTAAGATTATCGACAGTTAATAGATGCGTTCACTACAAAAAAAAGTTCTGTGGCCACGTTTGTAAAACGTGACCATAGGCTGATTTGGTCGTGATAAAACTTTTGCTATGTTGTCTAACGTTGGGCCTGTTGGCAATCGAGCATCATCATTCATCACAATTAAATGATTGATTTCTTCTACAAACTGCTAGCTGACTTTTGCTTTGCTAAGTGGAAGCAATGATTCTGTGCATGCACAAATACTGGGCACATTAGGGTGAGGAGTTTCTAAGCTTTCCACCATATCTTAAACATTATGCAATTTTTATCTTAGGTTTTTAAAATAAAAAATCATTGGGATTTTTTTGGTTTCATGTCGATATCTTTCCCCAGAATATGCAGAGGAAGGTAAATCAAATCTAGGCATTATTGTCTTAGAGCTGATCAGGGCACATCCTCTGCTAGGCAATATGAGCTGTATATTTGAGACAGCTAGTGACCTTTAATTCTTAATTGATAGATGATGGTCTTATAAGTTGGTTTTGAGTAAAGCTTTCTACAATTGCTTCTTACAGTTATATTTTGGTTTAGCTTGATTTTCGGGTGGCTTACTGGAGAGCAATCAATTTAAATTTGATCTCTCTCACACACACACACACACACACATATATATATATATATATATTTGATCAAGAAAAACGGTACATCCTTATTTATCATTATCTACAATAGAACAAACACTTGCTGAATATGCTCCCTCAAATGTTTAGACAGCGGATGAGCAACAATTTTCCTGTTTTGCTACAACTAGTACTTTAATCTTCTTATAAAACTGCGGTTATATGCTACTTTTAACCTATTCCCTTTATATTTGTCGTATTTGATTTTGGTTTATTCGCGTTTGAGATATGTTCTTAATTTGCTGGATTTATTTGTACTATTTTTAAATTCCATTGCAAAAAACGGTTACCACTTTTTTTTTAATGTGTTTGTTTATACTTTTGTCTAGAGCAATTTTTTATTTATTGTTCTCTATTTATAACACAGGACCCACACATAGTGAACAGGGACGGAACTATTCAAGGGCAGAGGGGGGCCATTGCCCCCCCCCCCCCCCCCCCCCCCCAAAAACCTTTGAAAAAAAAAAAATCTTAGTATGTGTATTAACAAAAAGAATTTTAATTCTAGCTCTTAAATTTATATACTTGGCCCCTCCCCAAATTTACAAATTGACTCAAGAAATCCAACAAATAGATAACAAGCAAAATCTATATAAAGAAATGCACATATCCAGATAATAAGAAAAATCTTTGGACAAATCATAAATCCGATCTAAGCAAAAAGAATAACAACAAATTAATTACAAATCCTAGAAAAAAATCTCAAAACACCTTAATTAAAAAAAATTAAAAAAAAAAAGCCATAAACTTTCTCAGTAACCAAACAGGGAAAAAGAAATCCTAAAAATAGAAGCTTCTTTTATAGATTCCTTTCAAGAAGATTGGTTTAGAAAAATTCAGATCTAAAATTTTGAAATCAACCTCAACGAAAAACTCAAAAGCAAAGAAACATAAGGAAAAAAAGAATAATAAAAAAATAAAAATGATCTCATGGCTCGGTAAGGAAAAGCTTTCATATGTGCCAGACGCATGAGATACCGTCTCCCCAATGAAGCCATTTATGTATTTGTTGGGTTGAATGAATTTTTTGGTTAAGTATTTGAAGCTGAATTTTATCAACAATGAAAATAATAATTAAGTCCAAATTCACATGTCATTCACTTAACAATAGAGACACACCTTGCAAGCTTGCCTGTTAGGCATCTCACTTTCATAAAAAGAACCAAAATTGCATTTTACATCCTGAAGGTTTGGAATTTGGGAGTACAAAATCTAAATACTCTCAAATTTTAGGAGGTAAAATTCAAATTTTGAAACGTTAGTGTAAAATCCAAATACTTTCAAACTTTAGGGAGTAAAATATAAATTCTAAAAGTTCAAGTGTAAAATTCAAACACCTCCAAACTTTAGGAGTGTAATATTATAATTTACCATATTTCTAAAAATAGTTTCAAACCAATGCCTTTAGGGAATCCATTAACATTTCCCTAAAATGAATATCAAAATAACGTCAAGAAATCTAAAGATTCATCCATGGATTTGACAAAATAATCATTTAATGCATAGGTTTTATAGTTATTATAAGACCACAACTTTACCCGCATCTTTTTCACAACTATTTTATGTGGCAAATTATAATTGATTTTTTGTCACTTTCAAATAGATCAATTGCTCCTAGTTTCCCATATCCAATAACTATTCAACACTCAAAGTCAAAACATATCGAAATTCATTATCATTTCATTCGAGACTTGGTGGAGGAGAAAATTATATGGCTGGAATTTATCAACACCGACAATCAGAAGTCTGACATTTTTACTAAACCCCTTGATGGTCCACAGTTTGAATCTCTTCGTAACACCATTGGTGTCGGTATCATCCCTTCACTCATATCTCTTGTGTGACCTACTCTTGATTATTGGTGCATCCATGTTAAAAAAGTCTCATATGTTATTGTTTCTATTTCAAACCTTTGTTTGTTTTTCCATGTTTTTGTTGATCTTACTTTGTTTGTTCTATTTTTGAGTGTGTTGAAAAATTTAAAAACCAATAAAAAGTGAAAAATCTTAAAAAGTTTGATCATTTGTGTTGTTTATATCACATGTGAGTTTGGCCTAGTACCTCCGTACTAATGGAGTAGTGTATTTACAAGCTCAGCTTGTTATGTATGCACATTCTTTAAATGTAAGCGATATCTAGAAATCTACATTTGATTATTGTAAATAGATCTTCAAGCTTATCATGAATAATTGGTCAATAGTCTTGCTTGATCTTGATATATATGTAGACTTGTACTTATATATCTCCTCACATTTTATTTTCTTTTTGAAAAGAGCTCTACAAATGTCAATCTCTAAAAAGAGAAAGAGCTGAAAAACCCTTACTTCGAAAATTAGTTTGACTAGGAAAAGGTAGAGCAAATATGTATTAAAATGTATGGTGTCAAAGCCAAAGGCTTATTTGGCAAAAAAAATTTTCAAAAAGTTCATTGCATCATTTCTCCAGAATTTGGGTTGTATTTGATCAAAAATATGAAAAATGGAAGCCAAATGGAATGCTTTCAATCATATGTAAACACATTGGTGAAGGGTCATATATGTCCATTTCTACAAGTGAGATAAGTCACTTGACTTTGTACTAGTTATGTATGACTTAATTAAATTGATTATTGAAGTTTCATACTAGACTATGGACTAGTTCATACTTGATTCACACACACACACAAGTCTAATGTTCAACGAATGCTTATTCTATTTTTGTGATTATACGTGTTCAAATGTGATGTGTATACTCAATTGCTTGATGATCAAACCCAAAAAGATTTTTTAGTATTTTATATGTTTTTGAAAGTGTTTTTATGTTTTTGTGTGTGCAGAGTTTTTCCAAACTGTCCATTTTAGTTTTTGTTGAGAAACTCTTTCAGAGGCAATTTCGCAAGTAAGTTGCGAGTAAGAACCTACCTGCGAAAATGAGGAAGCAAATTTTAGTATTTGCTGAAATTTACATAGAGAGTTTCGCCATTATTTCGCAAGTAGAAGCTACTCGCGAAATCTGTCAAGGCACTTCAGAGGCCATTTCGCGAGTAACTTCGTGAGATGCTTACCTATGAAATGAGAGGTTTTGTAGTTTTTAAAGCCAAACAATGACAATTTTTCAAATATCTCTATTTTGCCTCCTTCGTGCCTCTCTCAACCCAAAACACTTTTTCTCTCAAAATCTCACCCAAAACTCAAGATCAATTCTTCCTAAGACTCATCTAAGGTATGTTTTAACACTTTTTCACTCTTGATTTCTTAGATTAAGTCTTAGATTTTAGGATTTCTAGGGTTGGGTTATTTTTGAAAAGGGTTGGGAAAACTTACTTTTCTTGCAAATTTTTTTATTTTTTTATTTTTTTATTTTTCTTGATTGGGTTGTGTCCTATTTTGTTTATGTTGGCTCCAAGTGGCATTTTTAACATGTATTTAGGCAAGTTTTCATCATATTCATGCATTGTTTTACATGTTAGTGGTTTGTATGCACTTTAAATGTTTAATGAAATGCCCAAATGGCATTTTCTCATTGTTTTGGACTCTGATGAGTACTAATTTTTTTGGGCTTTCTATGTTTCTACATTCTTAACATGTTTTAAACATTGATTGTGTGTTTCACACACTTTGTCCATGAGTGCCTTGTCATGCATTGCTTATGCATCTCACATGCACACCACATTCACACTTGATGCACTCACTTGATTAGTTGAGATGTTTTGCATTTCACTCATGCTAGGCAAGTCTTGTTAGACTTTTAGCACTTAAAACATGGTCTTGTGATTTTGTTTGTTTGTCTTTATGCTTTTTAGGACTTTTTGCTCGTTTTTATGGACTAACTTGTATTTAATCAAGTTTGTTTCCTGTTTGCGCCTGTCCTTGTTTCTTTATATTTGTGCTTGTTTTGCAAATGTCTCCTATTAAGAAAAAGGCCACAAAGAAGCCTTCAAAGCGTCCTTGCACCTCCTCGGATTCGTTCTGGAATGATGATGTTGATATAGCCTTCAATGATCACTACAAAAGGGCCCCAATCATTCTAGAGAGGATTGTGGACTTAAGAGTCCCTAGAGGGCACTTTCATTCCAGAAGTGTTCAAAGAAAGAACATGGACGAAGTTGCTAAATCCAATGGACAATGTATATGAAGATGTCATTTGAGAATTCTTCGCCAATGCCATTGTGGAAGGTGATCACATCAACTGTTGGCTCAGAGGGAGAGAGTTCTCAATCTCAAGGGAATTGATTCAAGAGATTTTGGAGATTCGTCCAATGACTCCTCACACATCTCTACAATATGATGAAAGAAGTGAAAAACTAGAACCCCTCGTGGAATTCCTTGGTGGACGACTCAACAATAAGGCCTTGCACACCATTACGTTCACCCCAGAAATGCGAACTTTGGCCTACATCATGATCTTCAACCTCTACCCAGTAAGGAACTTGCTGAAAGCATCGAGGACCATATTCCTATTTGATCTCTTCACTCACAAGGAGATCGACATTTGCAGTCACATCTATCACCTTTTCGTTAAGAGCATCAAGAAGAGGAATTCAAGGCTAACTCTACCATTCCCAAGTCTTGTCACGTCTCTCATTTTAAGGGCAAGGGTGAAGATTCCAATTGGACTTCAAGTGATGCAAAGAGAAGATCCTATTAGCAAGCAAACCATGATCCGAAGTAAAGCTCATATTCCTAGACCATCTGTTGGTGTCTCCCAAATTCCAAGAGATGATGCTGCTGAAGAAAGTGGAGACACTGAAGAGGAAACTAAGCACTTCACTTCAATTCCAGAGGACACTGCATAACCTTCTTCCCATGCGTGTGCAAGAGCACCCGATCATCTTAATCATCTAATCGGAAGGGTTGAAGAGTTGCGTGTAATGCTAGCTTCCCATATTAGCCGCTCCACATCTCAATTCACATACCTTGAAGGCCAGATCACTGCCCTCTCATCTCAGATTGATGACATGATGAGGAAATCAAAGCCGGAGCCAAAGTCAGATTCAGAGTCTGATACATTCTAGTCTCCTTGACCATTTCGGTTAAAAAGGGGGAGTAGTTTGAGGGAGAGTACAGCTTGAAGGGGAGCATATTTTTAGTATGCATTGGTTTATTTTGGGGGTTTCTAGTTTACTTTAAGTTTTTATAGCTTTTGGATATTTACTATGCTTTCATTTAAGGCATTCAAGTACTTTAGTTTAAAACTTAGTTTTCTTTGGTACTATTTTGTACCTTGGTTGTTATAGCCGTTTCTTGATGCTTATCGCTTTCTATTGCTTCTAGCCATAGTTTCTTTAATGCATCATGTGTTTGTTGGATATGCAATTGATTTTAGCATTGCTCTTAATTGCATTGTGTGTCCAGATAATCATTTACTTGATAAATGTTCATTATGGTAATTTCTTAATGATTGTTCATGTTTGATCAAGTTATGCATTATAGCTTACATTTCTTTTGGTATCTTGATCGCATTTTACTTGTTCATTACATGTACCTTGTGTTCTACTTGTCGTGAGCTTAATAAAAGTTTGTTGTATGTGCAAGTGTTTCAGGATAGAGGTATATACGGTGCAAGTGCTTCACAGCTTTTAGAATTAGGTATGAGTGAGTTTTACCTATGTTTTTAAACTCACGTTTAAGTCTAGAGTCTGTTTAGGGGAGCCTGCTCAAGCAGAGGTCAACATTGGCATGAAGCTAGGCTGATTACTACAACGGTGCAGCAGATGGTACAATAAGGGTCTTCAAAGATATTCCAGAGCCTCTTGATCAACTACTAACCCCAAATAGAAACACAGTCCTACATATTTACCTCTCAAGCCTAAAAGAGTCAAAATCAAAATATTCAAAATCAGAAGGTTCAGAACCAGAAGATTCAGAATTATCAACAGCCTTTGTTGAAGAAATTCTCGAAATGTGTCCACCACTGCTGTGGCAAGCTAATGCCAAAGATGAAACTCCCTTGCATATCGCAGCAAGGTATGGGCATGCTGCCATCGTGGATGTTTTAATTAACGTGCAAGAGAAAGCGCTTCCCAAGAAGACCTCGAAAAACAAAATTACACAATGGGAAGGGCTAATTAATCCCTTCCCCCTTACTAATTTTAAAAACATCCAAATAAGGTGGAGGTGAATCATTCTCCTCTACTCTCCTCCCTACTACTCCCCTTCCCTCTACTCTCCTTCCTCTCTAAACTTCCAAACAAGCCATTAAGGTGGTTGTTAGAGGTTGGCGGGTGTAGGTTTGAGAATTCATGACAACCAAGTCATTGATTTACTATGGAGGATGACAGATGGACGCCATAATTGTCTGCCTACTCGTAATAATACATAGAAAGAAAATGTAATGAGAAATGCTACATAGTACTTACAGAACAATTTTTTTGGTAACAATAACAAGTTTTTATTGGTATTGACTTAAAAAGTCCATCGTTGAGAGGACATTTTGCCAGCCAATATATGACAACTCAGCCTTTATTGAATTCCAATTTGCAACTTGTAAATAAAATTGTCGTTGTCACCTGCATTTGTCAGTAGTCGACAAGTGATATAAATTTGCCTGAACGTACGGGGTACATTTCACCGGTAAATTAACCCTATACGTACACAATATTAAGGGCCTGTTTGGCAACCCATTTTAAATATAAAATTACATATTTTAAATAATATTACACATTTTTTTTTAAACACTTTTTTATTTACACATATATATCAAAAAGTGGCATTTCACATTTTGGAAACGTGTACATCACTGGCTCCTGATGGTCCCCTTGGTAGAACAACGTTGCATGCTTCAGTAATTGTACACAATTGTGGTAATGTCTATTTATTTTTAGAGAAATGCTAACGAGTGCCCTTAAAGCACTGATTAATAATTTATTTTAAGAAAATTTTGATACCACTTTTATGGGAAATAAAAAAAATTATCAAAATATTAATTACTATTTTTTCATTTCCCATAAAAAAATTTTTTAAATGAATTATTAACGAATGACCTAAGGACACTCGTTAGCATTTTCCTTATTTTTTTCAATACTCCAGCATGCATGGTTGAGCAGAAAGTAACGCCATAAATTTTGCTGCCAATAATCGCCTATTTAATATACAAGAAGTTTGATAAAATATATTTTTCTGTGAAATATATTTATTTATAAAGTATTAATAAATAAATCAAATCAAATCAAATTAAAAATTTATAGAAAATAACACAATCAATTTAATTAAAATTTATTTAATGATCAGACCTAATTTATTAAGAATTTAGTAAGTATTGAATTTTTTTTCATCCCAAAAAAAAATTGTGTTCTGACTAATTTAAATTTATATAATTTATTATCATTTGTAATTCTAAAAATATTTAATAAAATGATGATGTGAATAAATATTGGCTTCCAAAATTTTATCTGACAAACATTAGAAAAAATCAAACTTTAATTTTATATTATTATATAGATATAAAGTTTTTTTTTTTTTGAGAAACTATATATATAAATATAAAGTTATATATACATTATAAGATTGATAAAAACTAGTGGAAGCAAATCGTGATATGCGATAGGCGACAGCCAAAGATTTATCATATTTTTATAATGAATATAACACCCAAAGATTATGCACTTTATCTTTCAGATTTAAAATATAAGAATGTGTAACATCTTCTCATGAATCCTAGTTTAATTAGACAATATTCATATATAACAAAAATTTTCATTTTGTAGTTTTGTAGAAATAAAAAAAAAAAAAAAAAAAAGTAAGTACAAGTATAACCATAATATAAACAAGTTGATAAACTATTGATTTTCTAATCCTTAACGGACATTAGCATAATTAAAAAATCTTTGAAAATTTTTTGAAGTTCAAATGTTGAACCTTATAATAGAAAGTCTTATTTTCATAAGTATTTTTCTCATGATTTCTAAAGTCTTGTAGATAATCTAAATAAAAATTGTTAAAAAATCTAAACACTTACAAAATAACTCTTAAAAAAAAATAGAAGCACCAAATTCTTTAGGTACAATCAGACAACTCGATAACACCCAAATTACAAAGTACTAAACTATTTTAATTTTGGGTTCCAAACAACAAACAAATGTCAAAATGTTCCGTCAAGCATAGATATAATTAAGTTTTCATTTGACTATTTTATATTTGGGATTTTTGGGCTGAATTTCATATGTTTTATATATATATATATATATATACAACATAAACATATGACTAAAATTTTGGGGAAAATGCAATGTTAGTTCCTAAATTTTAACCCCTGAGCGATTTTAGTTCTTATAAAAAAAAAAATTGTTTATGTTAAGCCTGCAAAATTGTTTATAAAAATATAATAACCATATAATTGCTATTGTTTGGGCCTATTAACCCTGGATCAAAATAAAGGGGATTTAAGCCCACAACTCACTCTAGTATTAATTAGAGGCTGGTGGTGCAAAAGAAAGAAATGCAAGGATATAGATTCATCTTAAAGGCAAAGAAAATATCCATTAAAGTATTGAGCAAATGGTACATATAATTGTCTTCAATGCTACATAACAAAGTGGGGAGAATGAGGGAGGTGATAAATAGACACTAATCGTACCACCACATGCACAAGCACGTACTATTTCCCAAGTCAAAGTAGTAAATATGGTTATTGAGTTAATTTCAAGACTTGAGAGTTGAATTGAATTCTCCCCCTCTTTGATTCCATGTTTTGGGATTTCTAACATATTAGGGATGAACTTATTATCCATCTCTTCACAAGAATCAAAGCTTTTGGTTGTTAGATGTTTAAAAAAATGGCAACCTTAAGCTTTGTTCTTAGTTAGATAATAAGATTAGTTTGGAACTTAAAAAGCTTGACAATTTGGCTTGGGTTTGAAATTTGGGTACATGGTTGGTGGTTTCTGTAGATCTAGAAAAAAGAAAAAACTCAAAAAGTACAAACTGAGAAAATGTTAGTAAAGGAAAGGAAGATGAAAGAATTTAAAAGGGTATTTCGGTCCTGTCGTAAAATGTACAATTTTTTATGCTTTTCTGACACTTTTAAGTGCTACAATACCGTGCTTGTTTCTACTCTCAAAAAGCAACTCTACTTTATTAATAAAAAAATTCAATCTTAATGGGTGCTAAACAGTTCCAGTTAATAAAATTCATTAAAATAACAAGAAATACTAAGAGTATTAGCATTGAAAAATACAAATGCCAAATGTAAGGAGAATTTGACATTTGCAACCCCAAAATACTCTGCATCAAAAAATTGCAAACCTAAGAATTGCAAATTTTTTTTGCAATTCTACTTGTAGAATTGCACTGTAGTAGTATTGTAAAAATAAAAACATTATTTTATTCCTACTCTAACTCTCCCACTCTCTCAACTCTGTCATCCTCGTCTCTCTCTCCATTTCCTCTCTCTCAATGTTGTTTTGCTCTGATGGGTTCGATGTGGCTTCAATGGGTTTGCTTCGATGTGGGTGTGGTTTGCTCCGATCGGTGTATCATGGGTCAAGTGGTGGATCAGCATGGTGGACCGTGGGTTATGGGTTTTGGATTTGGGTTGATCTGGGCGTGACAGAGCTCGGTGTTGATCTACGTTGATCTGGGTGTGGATTAGCGTGGGTTGATCTGGGCGTGACAAAGCTGGATTTTGGATTTGGGTGTTGATTTTGGATTTGGGATCGACGTGACGAAACTGGGTGTTGATTTTGGGTTTGGGATCGGTGTGGATTGGCGGAAATCGGAGATCGTGGTGGCGGTATGGGTTTGGGTCGATGATCGGGTCATGGAAGAGGAAGATCTCGATGGTGGTGGGAAAGGCTTGTTCTTGCAGTTGGGGTTTTGGGTTGAAGTGACTGATCTGAGGATGAAGAAGAAGAAGAAGAAGGGTTTTGTTGGTTAACGGGTTTTAGTGTCATGGTAGTTGCTGTGTGGTGGTGACTGGGTTGCTGTGTGGAGGTGGTGTGGTTGAGAGGGTGGTTGTTATGTAGATGGTTGCTTTTGGTATATATTATTTTATTATGTAGATATATTTTTTTAATAAGTAGAAGAGGAAAATAAAAGTTTGGGATGCTGGAAGTATTGCAAAATGGTATGGTATAATGATAAAGTAGCTTTTTGGAATGGTAAAATATAGTAGAATTGGAATTTTTGAATGCTAATGCTCTAAGGACATACATTTTTGCACAATTTTGTGGCACAATTTGCCACATAGCAAGTTGTGATTAGTTAGAGCGTATTAGTGGGTCATGTGAGAACACACTCTAACCAATCATAACTCGCCATATGACGAGTTGTGACCAAAGTTGTGCAAAAGTGTGTCCCAAGCATTTCTCTAAAATAACACGAGCAGGGCACAATGTGAGTGTCAAGCGTTGGACATAAGTCTTCGCTGGCATTATTGAAGCATTGGACATAAGTCTTCCTTACTTTTATAAAGTACCTCTGTTTTGACGCGTTAGTTGCCTTTATCTTTACTCTCTCTCAAAACGAGGTAAAGTGACATTGTTTAGAACATCCACAGCAGTGAAGCTAAAAATTTAGCTTTTTAGCTCCACCAAAAGTTATTTTACCTATTTTACCTACACATATGCTACAGCAGTGGATCTATTTTACCTTTCAACACAATAAAATAATATAAATACCACAATAAAATAATATATCATCTATAATAAAATAATATAACAACTACAATAAAATAATACATCCACTCCAATAAACAACAACCCCAACCACCTGCAACTGTAGCCACTGTTACCGCCGCCACCGCCACCGCCACTGCCACTACCAAAACAAAAACCAAAAAAATGTAGCCTTCCTGCACACACAAAATTCCCAAACTAACATTTACACCAATACATTAAAAACAAGAACAAAAATTCCCTGCAAACAGAAAATTCCCAATTGACATGAAAAATTTATCATTCCAATTACCCAAATAAAAAATCCCAAGAAGACAGAGACAACTCACCGGATCAGCAAGCAAGCTTCGGACTTGGTAGGTCAAACAAAAGAGAAGAGAGGCCGAGCTGGATCAGAGAGGCCGAGATGGGTCAGACCGAAGAGAAGGCGAAACGGGTTGGTGTGAGTCTGAGCGATCGGCGGCGTGGGTTTGAGCGATCGGCAGCGTGGGTGAGGCGATAGGCTACTTGGGACGGCTGGGTCGGGCCGGCTGCGGGGAATGAGGGAGCTTGAGAGAGTGACGGTGAGAGAGGAGAGTGACGGTGAGTTTTGAGAGAGGCTTGGGACGGCTGGTCGGGCCGGAGTGAGAAAGAGGATGAGAGCTTGAGGACGGCTGGTCGGGCGGGTGGTCGGGACGGTGAGATTGCACAATGACTGAGAGAGGATGAGAGCTTGAGAGAGTTTTGGGGAGAGGATGAGACTTCAATGGAGGCGCAGAGTGAGAGAGAGGCATGGAGTGAGAAAGAGATAAAAGAATGAATAAAAAAAAAAAAAAAAAAAAGGGAGCAGAGTGAGAGAGAGGCATGGAGTGAGAAAGAGATAAAAGAATGAATAAAAAAAAAAAAAAAAAAAAGGGCGTACACTGTTCATGAACAGTGCACATCTATTTATAGATGTGCACTGTTCATGTGGAGCTAAAAAAAATGGATATAGCTCCATTGCTGGAGCATCATTTTAGGCATTGGAGGAGCTAAATTATAGCATTATAGTAATATAGCACCACTGCTGTGAGTGCTCTTAGAGAGAGAGAGATATTGGATCCACTAATTCAGAAAATTCCTCCAATTTGTTTGAAGCTAATCAAGCATCTAGTTAGCCTTCGTTAACAGAGGACAACATTGGCATGGAACCTAAATATTATATCGCTGCAGCAAAAGGTGAAATTGAGGTCTTCAACGATCTTGCAGAGCCTCTTAACCACCTACTTACCCCAAATAGAAACACAATCCTTCATATTCACCTCACAAGCTTAATTCAAGGATCAGAATAATCAACGGCCTTTGTCAAAGAAATTCTTACAAGGTGTCCATCACTGCTAAGGCAAAATAATGTCAAAGGTGAAACTCCCTTGCATATCGCTGCAAGGTATGGACATGCCCCCATCGTGGAAGTTCTAATTGAACGTGCAAAAAGTCTACAAGAAGACCTCGAAAGTGAGGTCAAAGTTCCAATTGAAAGTGCTCTCCAACCAGAACTCGAAAGTGGGGTCGATAAAGCGGTCAAGAAGATGCTGAAGATGAAGAATAAAGAAAATGAGACGGCCATGCATGAGGCTGTACGTAATAATCATCTTGAAGTGGTGAAACTGTTGGTTGAAAACGGTAAAGATATTTCATATTCTGCTAATGATGCTGGTGAGACTCCACTGTACATGGCTGTGGAGAGAAATTATAGGGAGGTGGTGTTTCATATTTTAGAAAACTGCAAATCATTAACTCATGATTGCCCACTTGGTGGAACCACGTTGCATGCTGCAGTGATTTGGAACGATGATGGTAATGCACTATTGCCTATTTATTTTTTTAACATTCCAGAATCCAGTATAATGCATGGTGTGGTACTAAAATATATTATGTATGATATATTTATTTAAACAATATTAACAAATAAAAAAATTAATTTGAAAATTTATTTAAAAAATAATTTTTTTAATTAAATTTTATTTAAAGGATCAAACCTAATTTAAAGAATTTATTTTGTATCAGATTGTTTCATCCCAACAAAAAAGTTTGAGATCTAATTAATTTAAATTAATATAATTAATTATTACTTGTATTTCTTTAAAATTTAAATTAGAGTGAAATAATTTAAGGAGAGACTAGAGTGCCATTTCCACTATATATGTAGTACATTGCTGTCATTTTATAGAAAATAAAAATTCTTGTACCATTCCCCACTGGTGACAGAATTATTATAAGACTAAGGGGCCATGGTCGTCCCTTCAAAAGTTTTTCAAAAAATTCAAGCTTAATTGATACAATTTTATACCAAATAGATTGAGTAAAAATGTTACAGCGTGTTATTGTTAGTTCACTTATGCAAAGAGAGTAGAGAGACCAAAATAAAAACCCACTGTAATATTCTTAGAGTTACAATTTTTTGCTCCACCAACTATAATATGTTATGTGTTTGATTTTTTTTTTTTTTTTAATCTTAAACTTTAGTTTCTTTATATAATAATAAAAAATGAATAAGGTATAGGCTGCAATCAGTACTTAGAGCATAAAACTGAACCCTCATAATGGGACAGAGGATTTTTATTTGATAGAATCAATAAAATCACTCATGAATGTTTTTTCTATCTTTTAAAAGTCTTCTTTGCGTCTTTTAGAAAATGATTATATATGTCTAACATATTTAAATTCTAACAGTAATGACAGGTGAAATTCAGAAAAAAAATAGAACCTAAAGCACTAAGTGCTTTAATTAATCAAAAATATAACCAACGTTTGACTCCGCTTCACTGTGCTGCGTACTTCAATGGTTATAGTACAATAAAGATATTACTGAAAATTGATAGATCTATGGCATACAAGAAAGACACAAAGGACATGACGGCTCTTCACATTGCAGCTGATCGAGGCCATGTAAAAATAGTGAATGAGATTTTAAAATATTGTCCTGATTGTAGCGAACTAGTTGACAAGAGAGGTTGGAATGCACTCCATTTTGCCGTGAACTCATCTCACAAGGATGTTGTCAATGTCATCCTAAACCGATCATCACTCAGCAACCTTTTGAATGAAAAGGATGAAAGCGGGAACACACCTCTCCTCCATTCCAAATCATTGCCATATATAAAGGATCTCATGCGTCACGATAGGGTAAATAAGATGGCCTTCAAAATAACAGTGAAGACAAATTAAACTTGATGCTGACGACATTGCTTTAACCAGTGAAGAATTATCAAAAGAAAGGGTAACACAATTTTTTCTCTTGCAATGATGGAAATTTTTTTATTTTATAGCGTATTTACTTCTTTTTATTTATTAAAAACATATCAAAACAATATTATAAGAAAAAGAGATAAATTTAAATGACACATTTTAACTTTGACTTGTTTTCAATTCAGTTTTTTAATTATTTTTTTTCCCCTTATGTTCTTTTATACTTTCATCTTTTTCCAATGTAATCCTTCCATCTACTTTCATACAATCTGCATTGTCAAAGTCCACTAAAATGACTTCATTTTGGAAAGTGAAAGATCCTAAAACTAACGGGAAGATTTGATGGAACTTAATGGAAGATTAAATTGAAAACAAATTAAAGAACCAAAATAAGAAAAAATAAAAATTAAGGAACTAAATTGAAAGTCGATCAATGTTAAATGAAGAAATTTGTAATTTAGCGCCAAAAAAAAAAAAAAAAAAAGAAGTAATGTCTCGTACACATTTAAAATTTAAAAAAAAAAAAAAAAAAAAAAGTAATGATTGTCTCATACACATATTCACATCTTTAGTACACACTTACTTTCCTCAAGGCGTTCTTTTTCTTTTCTTTTTTTTTTTCAGGAATCTGTAAATCAAAGAAGTGCAACCATGTTTCAAAGGTCAAAGTCCTGCCCTGTCAAAGTAAGATATGTACTTTGGCATATATGTTTGGAATAGATTCTATAGCCTCAAATTAAAATATGTTAAAACTGTGTGACCGCACATGCCAATTTTTAGACGTACAACGCTGCAGTTTTAAGGCTAGGGGTAGCAAAAATTCTGTTGCTCCCAGTCTCACGGCAGTTGTCCAGCGTCATCCTTTCAAAAATTTAGCATTCCTGGCCCCTAGTAATTATAATTCTCCTAACTATTATTTTTCTACATGTTGCACATTTTGGAGATAATGAAATTGCATTCCCTCGTAATAATCGTCCGGCGGAATTTCGAAGATTCTTAGAAGAACATTATATCTGTTAGAGATATATATATTAGACATATTAGCCCAATGTAATAGGCCCAAGCCCATTCCTGCTTGTACTAGTAGTCTAGGGTTTAGTTGCCTATATATACTCATGTTAGGGTTCATTGTAACACAAGGTTATTGTACTACACTCTTATACAATAAAGATGTAGCCCTTAAGGGATTCCTCCGTGGATGTAAGCCGTCAAGGCTGAACCACGTAACCCTTGTGTTCATGGTGTTCCTATTCTATGCTTCTCCTCTTCCGCATCCACTCTAGCATACACAACATGATATAACACATTGCGTTTGATAATCTTCTCCATTTAACATGGTATCAGAGCTAATATTCAACATGGTATCAGAGCCAAACTTCGTTCTTGGCATCAAACAAACATCTCTACACAACAAAGAAGATCATCACGTGCACATCATCATCTAAAGTCACACATGCTTGCCTGTGGGATCTAGACTCCACGGCATCACGCAGCCGCCTTGGCTCTGTGCTGTGTCAAAATCCCCAACCAAGCGAACCCTGACTTAACTTATCAGATCTGCGCAACTCAAAGCTCCGCCTGACGAAACCAACACAACAGACGTGCTCCACGACCTCCCGCGACAAAACCCCAGAAATCCGGTCACCAGAAGCCCTTCCACGCGCCTCCACGCGCCGCAGTTGTCTCCGGTAAACCTCCCACGCGCCGCCTCAGATTTCCATTTCCAGATCGTCTTCTTGGTACACGCGCCGCCCCTACGGCCTCCTCATCGACCGTTCTACAGAACCTGAAATTTCGGCAGCCATCTGACCCTGCACGCGCCCTCACGCGCCTCTAGGTTTCGGGCTTCTCCTCCACGCGCCGGTGAACATCGCATGCTCTGCCACGCGCCGGAAACTGATGCTGATGTCATCTGACGTCATCACTCCACGTCAGCAGCCACGCAGCACGTCCACATCAGCCCTAATCCACGTCAGCGACACGTCATAGGATGACGTCAGCGGCTCCACTGCCCGATCCGTGACCCGACCCGGAAACCCGGAACCGACCCGGACCAGTATCCGTTGACTTTGACCCCTGGACCAGTTGACTTTGACTTTGACTTTGACTTTTTGCGTTTACTTTTGACCAAAAGTCAAAATTTCCAAAAGGGCCTATCTTGCTCAGTTTTTCGCGTAGATTCCAATTTTGGACTCCGTTTCTTCATTTGAAACTCCGAAATTGGTCAATTGGCACATTATTCGTTTTGGTTTCATCAAAGGCATTCTTCAAGGCATCTCCAAATGATCTTCTCATACTTATCCAACCTCAAGCCTTCATCGAGCTTCCACCTTGAGTTTGAGGGAGGGTGTTAGAGATATATATATTAGACATATTAGCCCAATGTAATAGGCCCAAGCCCATTCCTGCTTGTACTAGTAGTCTAGGGTTTAGTTGCCTATATATACTCATGTTAGGGTTCATTGTAACACAAGGTTATTGTACTACACTCTTATACAATAAAGATGTAGCCCTTAAGGGATTCCTCCGTGGATGTAAGCCGTCAAGGCTGAACCACGTAACCCTTGTGTTCATGGTGTTCCTATTCTATGCTTCTCCTCTTCCGCATCCACTCTAGCATACACAACATGATATAACACATTGCGTTTGATAATCTTCTCCATTTAACATGGTATCAGAGCTAATATTCAACAATATCAAACCAAAGAATTTTCTATTTGATTTCTGGCAGCGGCAGGAGGAAGATCGTAAACGATTTGTTTCTATCATGGAAAAAGCATCCAAAACCCATTTGGTAGTGGACACACTCATTGCAACCGTGGTTTTTACAGCTGGTATTACCATGCCTGGGGGTTTCATAGGTCACGAAGGCCCACACTCAGGCTCTCCAGTTCTGATAAGAAACACTGCTTTCAAAGCATTTATTATTACAAATACCATAGCCATGGTGCAATCTTGTTCTGCTGCCTTTATCCACCTATTCATGCCACTATTGTTTGACGAGCAGAATGTAGGAGAGTTTTCTTTCCTACTGGCCTCACTGGCCTTCTGCCTTTCCATATCTGCCATGGGAGCAATGGTGCTGGCATTTGTTATGGGCACATACGCTGTGTTAATGCATTCCTTGGATCTTGCCATTGCCAATTCTGTCATCGGATTGCTCTTCTTCATCCCCGTCTTTTTCGTAAGTATCGGATGTTTAAAATATTTACTCGAAATATTGAGAGTGGGTTCGTCTTGGATTTTAGACAAGTTGTACGATTTCAAGGATTTCCTTGGTGATGCGCTTGACTGTATTCTCGATGGTTGCTTCAACCTTTATGAGCGTATTGTCGATATTTTTAATCGCTGAAGACGGAATTAGTTTTTTTTTTTTTTTTCATTTCCACGTGCTGGCGAACCAGCGTAGTATCCGGAGACTGTTACGAACTTGGTACAACTGTGTTCAGTTATTGCATCCTCACGCTTTGATTAATTTTTCAAATCGTTCCTTGTAAGACTATTTAAATTCTATTGACTCAGTGTGATTATTGATTAAGAATAATTTTCATTATCAAATGTTTGAGCAACTATGAGCAATTTTATAATTAATTAATTGACAAGTGCTGTAACATATGATCCGATGTATATATGATCCGATGCCACCCCTCCATAAATGCAGGAAAATGGTTTAGGCTAGTTAGCTAATTACCGAGACAATCTATAATATATTCTGCGATATATACATTTTTCAGAGTTCTTTATTATATATGTTTTTATTTTTCTACCAATTGTGGTAGAAAAATACCCCTGGATGTCGCATAAAATTGATTATGAAAAATATTATAACTTTAGAAAAACCTCCAAACAAATAATAAAAACAAAGAGAACTTAAAAAATAAATTAGAGGCACACAACAGAACACCAAAGATTTATATGTTTCGCTTTTGGCCTACTTTCATGGATAGCAATGAGGATAAGAAGAAAATTCACTAGCAAATTTAAAGAATACAAAATAATGTAAAGCTACTCTACCAAAATCCAAAAATATACGCAAATAATTTTTCTCTAACTCATCCAACAAACCAAGTTAAATACAAATTAATTCTCAGCTCTTTGCACACGCTTAGAATAACAAGCAACATCTTATATATATACTTCCCCCCAACCCCCCCACCCACCCCAAAAAAAATAAAATAAAAACCTAACCAATGTCAGCAAAATGATCCATACAAAAAAGTCAGGCATTTAACCTAAGTCTGAACATAAAAATTTAATATTGCATTTTATAAAGGTGTGCAACACAAGTGTGGAGAAACAAATCTGATCTTGCATTTAATAGAGGCGTGCAATTCAAGTCATGCTTGACGAATCTCCACTCGCCTTGAAATGAATCAAGCTAGCCTTACAAACAAAATTTGCACTGTCAAATTTAATCAAATTTNAATTCTGTTCTACTTCCAAGCAAAAAAAAAAAAAAAAAAACCCAAAAAAAATTTGAACTAAAATCTGAAAAAAAAAAAAAAAAAAAGTAATAGAGCCAAAGCCCACGGAAAGCCAAGCCCACGGCGAGCCCAATAGATTACACAGGTGGCCCGTAGCCCACGGATTCTCCAAAACAAAAAAAAAAAAAAAAAAAACTAGCAGGAAAATTAGAAACCAAACCCCAATACAGCTAGTCCATCAGCAAAGCAAAACAAATCCCAACTAAGTAGTCTAAGTTAGTGTTTATCTCAAAAAAAAAAAAAAAAAGCTCATTTTTTTTTTTTTTTTTTTTTAATTTGAGGGTGTATTTTTTGGTCAGGGTGTTCCTAATTAAGATTAAGTATAAATTTTTTTTCTTTTTTGATTTTTTTCAAGTCAGGGTGTTCCTGAGAACACCCTGACTTAGCCGTGGCGTCGCCACTGTTCACTCCTTTAATAATTTGTTGCAATTTGTGCCAGTCATGTTATGAAGCTCTTAAAAACTGCCTTTTGCGTCTTAGAAGGTCTCAAAGGAGCAGGAATGATGCAGATCAATCAACAGCAAGTTAAGCTGTGTGTTTCAGTTACTGTTGAAGGTTACCGCATTAACTACAGTCGTATATACTATTTACTCAGCGCTTCAGCAAACTACCTGTCGTTCTTAATGTTTTAGTTCCGTTAGTACTTTCAGTTGTCACACGTGCCGTGCACGTGATTGATTAATCCAGGTGTCCATTTCCTATTGTTCAAGCTATGTTACAGTGAGTGAGTTTTTCAGATCCTTCTTTGTACACAAGTCTCTGTTCTCAGTATATAAGGACAGAGCAAGTTGTATTGGTCATCAATAAATTGATTAATAGAGAGAATATTCTTTTCAAATTTCTTTCTTCTTTGACAGAGGGTATTAGCTTTTCCATTTTAATGTACATGCGTGCAAGTGTAACATTGAACGGCTGTCATGTACTTGGTATAACAGTTCTAGTTCCTGCATCCTCACTTCTATCACATTCACATAAGCAACACGATTTGAGTCGATTAATTTCTCAAACTGATTAGTTAAAAAGAATAATCAGTTTATACTTGACTTATAATGATTATTTAAAAAGAATAATTTTGATTATTAAATGTTTAAACAACTATGAGCAATTTTATACTTGATTATTAGTTGACATGTATTGTACCGTAGGAAGGCATGATCTGCACGTGCCACTTCTCCATGTCTGTTCATAAATGCAGGAAATGGTTTAGACTGATTAGCATAATCGATCAATTTATCATATATTGTGCAACACATACATTTTTCAGAGTTCTTCTATTTTGTCTCTATGGCATGCAAGAAAGTCAAGCATAGGTGTGAAAAAACAAATCTGATAGAGGTGTACAATTCAAGGCATACCTAACAAATCTCCACCTTGGCTTGAAATAAATCAAGTCTTACAAACAAAATTTTCAGACCACCAAATTTAATCAAATTTCTCTCCACTTTGGGAAGACTTCTCTCAAACCACAAATGTCTCAAGTGCCAATAACAAATTAGAGCCATGACTAAGAAACAAAAATGCAAATCACACCAAATGCACCCGAAGATGGTGCCAGTGCCAAATTAGAACCCAGTCAAAAGAACGAAATGTATATCAGTGCAAGCTATCTCACAAATGAAACTCCTCTATTACCTCCAAAAAAGCCCCCTATGGGCTAATTGAAACAAAAAACACCAATTAAGTCCAAGCAGTGCTTAAACTCCAATAGAAGCAATCTTATTAGGTCCCTTTAACAAGCATTACTTCATGAACCCTCGCAAAGCATTCTTACTGACATGTCCAAAATTTATGTGCCAAAGTCTAGTAATGTTTGAAGCAACCTCCCCCTACAAGTGTACTCCCTTTTAGGAGACATTTCCTATCATCAAGAAAACAATGTCACTCATCTTGATCCTATCATCAAAGGTACACCTCGCAATCCCTTCTCTAGGTTGTCCTCCCTTCTTTTTTTGTTGCTTACCAATCTCTTCTTCTGCAGCCTGCCAAATAAAAGTCATACTAAGTCAGCCTTCAAGGGTATAAGAACAACCATGATACCTTATTATATCCACATTTTGCCCAGACATCAACTATGAGGAGTGCATCTATAAATTGATCTATAATCATTGTTACATGCATTAAAACTTTCCAGTAGAAATTAAATAAAGGTTGGCAATGCTTATTTTGAAGAATCTGATTTAAAAGGTAAAATGCTTCTTTGAATTGATACATCATTTCAGTCTACGAGGACAACTAAATAAAGGCTGGCAATGAACTTTTTTTCTATTTATACTTGCTGATGCAAGTGCTCTGCCACATAAGTTGCTTAAACCCACGTTGAAACAAACAGTTTAACTTTGAAATTTACAAAGCCCAAGCCCAAGTTTAAGATCTCAACCCAACATAAAGCAGACCTAACACCTTCAACCTACTCATATTTAAATCAAGGGATATTTACACTTTATCCACATGTGGTTTGCCTCTAATTCGATGTGCCTACTTGTGATTTCAATTTTGACACTTTACCCACCTGTGATTCTCACCGTTACTATACCGTAACCCACCTCTCTACTTTCCGTTACTCTAACACAAAAAATGTAAAAAACAAAACCCCAAACGGATCAAAACACTTTCACTCAAATCTTGAACATAAAGAACATGAAGAACATACCCAAAAATCTAACAATCACATTCTTACACGCTCCCCGTAATCACAAGAAAACGAATCTCTCAACAGCGCCCTATATAAAACCAACGAAACCACAGATCCACACACCTAGTCCAAACCCATCACCATCAGTCATCAAGTGAGTGAGTGAGTGAGAGAGAGAAAATGAAGAAGACAGGGAAGAGCTACAAGCCCAATGGAAAATCAGAGGAGGGAAAAGATCAGAAATCAGGAATGGGCATGAATGGATCGCTGAAGAAGAGGGGTCATAGAGGCAAGTTCACCTGGGTTGGTGATGGCTACTCTCAACCTGAGATTGGGTTCGAATTTGGAGGAGTTTTTGATGTCAAGGACCCCAACTTTGAAGACCTAGATGAGACCTTCACTGTTTGATGATTATGATAATCATGTGTTTGTCTGTCTTTTATTTTTACTAGATCATGAGACTTATGAGATGTAAATATTTTGTTTGTACAGTTCTAGATCATAAGACTTATTCAAACGAAATAAGTTCTAGTGTACTTTCTAATTCAAACGAGATTATTCCATCAAACGAGATTATTTCAAACCCAAACCTAAAATATTCAAACGAGATTATTTCAAACCCAAACCCAAAATATTTCGTTTGAACCATAATATTTCAAACCCAAACCATTTTGTACAGTTCTAGTGTACTTTTAAAAAAGAAATAAGAATTGATGAAGCTATAACATAATCATATGATGCTTGGACTGTTCTGATAGGTTATTCCGTCAACACAGATTTATACTGGTTTTGATCCCATGATTGCACAACATAGTTTGCTAAAATAAAATTGAAACTGTGGTAATGCTACTATGGCCCCTTTGTATCAAAAATTGAAAGAATCTGTAATTTTTCAACTTTTTGGGTATGTTCTTCATGTTCTTCATATTCAAGATTTGAGTGAGAGTGTTTTGATCCGTTTAGGGTTTTGTTTTTTACATTTTCTATGTTAGAGTAATGGAAAATAGAGATGTGGGTTATGGCATAGTAACGATGAGAATCACAGGTGGGCAAAGTGTCAAAATTGAAACCACGGGTAAACACATCGAATTAGAGGCAAACCACAAGTGGGTAAAATGTAATTATCCACTTGGACTTAATCGTAACTTAAATTAAATAGCCCACATTTGAGTAACAGAAAAAAAACACAGCTCAAGCCCATTGAATTTTTCAAACCCAAAACAATTTAATCCAATCCCATCCAAACATAAAAAAAATGGACACTCAAGCCCAACTCAAATTAAAATCCAAAACCCAAGAAATAAAAATAATAAGAATTTTCAAATGGAAATTTTTTTAAAATTATATTTTTAATCCCAAACTTTGCCAAAATCACATTTTAATCTCAAAACTCTTTCAAAAATTTTCATTTTGACCTAAATTTTTCTTTTAACATAATGAAACATATTTCACATTAAAAAAAAAAATGTTTTCATTGTACTTGCAATGTAAATGTAAATTTACATTGTAGACACACAAAAAGTGGCAAATATCAAATGTGTACATCGTTTGCTACTTTTCTATATCTTAAATGTAAATTTACATTGCAAGTACACAATGTAAACATATAAAGGGTCTAAAAAAAATGGTAGAATGTAGTGATGAATGTAAAAGCTTGCCAACTCAAATTATTGTGAAAAATGTTGTGACATATTTTGTGTATGTAGGATTATTTTTTGTTTTTGTGAAAAGTACTACATCTACAACATTTTCATAACAAATTCTAGGTGTTAAGTTACTACATGTTTTTTTTTTTTTTTTGTCTAGTAATAACAGTTAGTAACAACTTGCTATTTAAGATTTATTGTGAAAATGTCGTAGATATAGTATTTATCTTCTTTTTTTCCCTGTTTTTTGTTTGATAAAAAAATATTATTTAATTTATTAGCTAATATTTAGGTTTAATTAATACTATTACAATGATATAGATAACCCTATTAGTTAAAACTTAGGTGCCTTTTTCTACTTTGAGACCTTTGACAATCGCCTCATTTACCTATACTATTGAGCTGACCCTGCACCTCTCAAAATCTAGAATTTAATCCCTCAAAATGCAAAATTTGGAATTTAATCATTTATAACTGACACCTCAAATGTTTTAAGTAATCTAGAACACCCAAATAAATAACTTGGTAAAACAAAAATATCCATCAGATTCAGATAGCCCATTTTTCAGCCTGTGGCCCTCCAAATACTGACAAAACCCAAATTCTCTTTCAACACATTCCAAATCACGAGAGTTCATCATGAGAAAAAAAAAAAAAAAAAAAAAAAAGGAGGGTTAGGATGTAAGAAATATATAAGTATATAAAGGAAGGAACTTCCAGATGAAGGGATCCGAAAAAAATCAAGAAAAAGATATTAGAACAAGAATAGTAAGAAAAAGAGAGAGAGAGTACAGTGTGTATCCTTGTGTAAGAACATCATCCTTGGGTGAGCTTGAAAAGAACAATTAATCCTATTTGTTTTCAACTTCCGTTCATTCCCTTCCTATTTGAGTCTTCGGACTTAAGCCCAACTTGTTTTCCCCACTCTCTTAACAAATATTTATTTGTTTGGGCCTAATTGGGTGGTGTAGGCTCACAACTTTAATTGGGTTTGGGCCCCTAATTTTCATGTCCTTAGAACTGCAGCATGCAACTTTGTTCTACCAAGGGGACCATCATGAGCCGGTGAATCGGTGATGTGCAGTTATCTAAATTATGAAGTGCCACATCTTCAAAATTTCTCTCGAAAGCAATGTAAAGTGGAGTCTCATCAGCTTCCTTCCGAGAATATGAAAATTTAGGGCCCTCTTGGATCAACAGTTTCACTACTTCAAGATGATTATTACATATAGCCTCATGCAAGGCCGTATCTTTTTCATTATTCGTCATATCCAGCATCTCCTTGACCGTATTATTAACCCCACTTTCGAGGTCCTGTTGAGGACTTTTTGCATGTTCAATTAAAACTTCCACGATGGTAGCATGCCCATACCTTGCTGCGATATGCAAGGGAGTTTTACCTTTGACGTTGGCTTGCCATAATAGTGATGGACACATTCTGAGAATTTCTTTTGACAAAGGCTGTTGGTGATTCCGAATCTTCTGGTTTTTAATCTTTTGAATTTAAGTCTTTTGATTCTGACTCTCTAAGGTTTGTGAGGTAAATATGAAGGACTGTGTTTCTATTTGGGGTTAGTAGTTGGTCAAGAGGCTCTGGAATATATTTGAAGACCCCAATTTCACCATTTGCTGCACCATTGTAGTAATCAGCCTTACATGCCAATGTTGACCACTGCTTGAGTAGGCTCACCAGATTCTGATTTTGAATCTTCTGATATTTTAATTGGGCTAGTGAGGTGAATATGAAAGACTGTGTTTGTATTTGGGGTTAGAAGTTGGTTAAGAGGCTTTGAAATATCTTCTAAGACCCCGATTTCGATTTTTGCTGCAGCGTTGTAATAAACAGGTTCCATGTCAATGTTGCCCTTTGTTTGTGAAGACTAACCAGATGCTTGATCAGCTGAAGAAAAACCAATTGAATCCATTCTGTATCAGTGGCTCCAATATTTCACTCTCTAAACAATGTGTCACTCGATCTAACTAACTCGTTTTGATATTTTTGATAGAGGGGGAGATAAAAGATAAAGGCAACAATCGCTGCAAAATAAAGGGACTTAAAAAACTGAGGAGCCAAGTAAGTAATGTCGTTCAAAGTTCAAACGCTTATATATATATATATATATATAAAAAAAAGCACTTAGGTCCACACTGTTCTCTTTCCGTGCATAAGGGGCTCAACGCCCGACACTCACATCCCATGATGCATGATTGTTATAAGAAAATAAAAAGGGAAAGTATAAAGGTAACACTCTTCCTCGCGGTGGCCAAGAATATTTTTGGTGGTGGGGGAAAACTTTGACAAAAGTTCAACCAATATTTGAGATCTCATTGATTAAAGAGATATCCTCATTAATCAATGAGATGAGAATATATCCATATCAACGAATATTTTATTTGCTTAGATTAACATTTTGTTTTTCGAGAAAAATAAAATAAAATAAATAAGACTCACGTGTAACTATTTCTCTACATGTGTAATTATTTCCCTAAAGCCTATGATACACTGCCCTTTAGAATTTAGATTAAGTTATTTGACCATATGTAGGGATTTTCACCCCACCCGATAGATTTGGCTCAAAGGATTTGACAGTAAGTTCTGAAATTTGAACATTCATGGTTCTTTCATAAACTACCAAAACTTTGAATTCTAAAAGCTATTAGACAATTGTTTCTCTTTATCTTTATTCACGCACAATAATACTTATATGTTCACTTCATAACAAAGCGAGTATATTTTATATATATATATATATATATATTATATAAAGTCATATGAAAAAAGTATTAAAAAAAAAATGACAGCACAGGTAGTGAACTTCTTTCTTTTTGAAGGCCACAAGTTATAGCAAGGTCCAAAATCAAGAAAAAATAAAGTTTGAAATTAGAGACCTACAATTGTACAGCAAAAGGTAAACAAGTAACAGTCTCAACAAATTTATTTTTTGTTAAACACAAATTGCAGTTTCTTCTTTGACAATAACTGGCTAAATAGAGAAGAGAATGAGAAAGATACCAGACACTAGTGGTTGTTGGCTTGGATTGGAGCCAAAAACTATAGCCAAGAAGGCGACATAACACACAGTAACAACCTTTTTTTTTTTTTTTTTTTTTTNATAGGCTTTAGGGAAATAATTACACATGTAGAGAAATAGTTACACGTGAGTCTTATTTATTTTATTTTATTTTTCTCGAAAAACAAAATGTTAATCTAAGCAAATAAAATATTCGTTGATATGGATATATTCTCATCTCATTGATTAATGAGGATATCTCTTTAATCAATGAGATCTCAAATATTGGTTGAACTTTTGTCAAAGTTTTCCCCCCACCACCAAAAATATTCTTGGCCACCGCGAGGAAGAGTGTTACCTTTATACTTTCCCTTTTTATTTTCTTATAACAATCATGCATCATGGGATGTGAGTGTCGGGCGTTGAGCCCCTTATGCACGGAAAGAGAACAGTGTGGACCTAAGTGCTTTTTATATATATATATATATATATATAAGCGTTTGAACTTTGAACGACATTACTTACTTGGCTCCTCAGTTTTTTAAGTCCCTTTATTTTGCAGCGATTGTTGCCTTTATCTTTTATCTCCCCCTCTATCAAAAATATCAAAACGAGTTAGTTAGATCGAGTGACACATTGTTTAGAGAGTGAAATATTGGAGCCACTGATACAGAATGGATTCAATTGGTTTTTCTTCAGCTGATCAAGCATCTGGTTAGTCTTCACAAACAAAGGGCAACATTGACATGGAACCTGTTTATTACAACGCTGCAGCAAAAATCGAAATCGGGGTCTTAGAAGATATTTCAAAGCCTCTTAACCAACTTCTAACCCCAAATACAAACACAGTCTTTCATATTCACCTCACTAGCCCAATTAAAATATCAGAAGATTCAAAATCAGAATCTGGTGAGCCTACTCAAGCAGTGGTCAACATTGGCATGTAAGGCTGATTACTACAATGGTGCAGCAAATGGTGAAATTGGGGTCTTCAAATATATTCCAGAGCCTCTTGACCAACTACTAACCCCAAATAGAAACACAGTCCTTCATATTTACCTCACAAACCTTAGAGAGTCAGAATCAAAAGACTTAAATTCAAAAGATTAAAAACCAGAAGATTCGGAATCACCAACAGCCTTTGTCAAAAGAAATTCTCAGAATGTGTCCATCACTATTATGGCAAGCCAACGTCAAAGGTAAAACTCCCTTGCATATCGCAGCAAGGTATGGGCATGCTACCATCGTGGAAGTTTTAATTGAACATGCAAAAAGTCCTCAACAGGACCTCGAAAGTGGGGTTAATAATACGGTCAAGGAGATGCTGGATATGACGAATAATGAAAAAGATACGGCCTTGCATGAGGCTATATGTAATAATCATCTTGAAGTAGTGAAACTGTTGATCCAAGAGGGCCCTAAATTTTCATATTCTCGGAAGGAAGCTGATGAGACTCCACTTTACATTGCTTTCGAGAGAAATTTTGAAGATGTGGCACTTCATAATTTAGATAACTGCACATCACCGATTCACCGGCTCATGATGGTCCCCTTGGTAGAACAAAGTTGCATGCTGCAGTTCTAAGGACATGAAAATTAGGGGCCCAAACCCAATTAAAGTTGTGAGGCCTACACCACCCAATTAGGCCCAAACAAATAAATATTTGTTAAGAGAGTGGGGAAAACAAGTTGGGCTTAAGTCCGAAGACTCAAATAGGAAGGGAATGAACGGAAGTTGAAAACAAATAGGATTAATTGTTCTTTTCAAGCTCACCCAAGGATGATGTTCTTACACAAGGATACACACTGTACTCTCTCTCTCTTTTTCTTACTATTCTTGTTCTAATATCTTTTTCTTGATTTTTTTCGGATCCCTTCATCTGGAAGTTCCCTTCCTTTATATACTTATATATTTCTTACATCCTAACCCTCCATCTACAATTCTCTAGGTCCTCTTTAGGATACTTGTTCCATTAGACTCTTGTTGAAGGTGGTAGCTAGAAAGGGCTACTTAGCTGTGAATCAACTGTTTAGGGATCATTTTCTCATCAATGCAGCTAATAAAGCTGTTGCCAGTCATTTAATGTGGAGGTAGTAGGTGAGCTTTCACAGGAAATTTCGTTCTACTACCTTGATTCTCACTCTGAACGTCACTCTCTCCACTATGGTTTCTAGGAGATATTTGGTCTCTTCCTCTCCTCTCTATGGGCAAACCCACTCCTCGAGTTTAAAGTGCTTCCACCTAAGGAACGGATGATATGATTGTAGCGGTCTTAGTCTTCCTCGGTCCTTGGGTCCCCACAGCAATAATTTGGGATGATAATAATGGTAACATCTATTTCTTTTTTCAAAATTCCAGCATGCATGGTTGAGTAGAAAGTAATGCCATAGCTTTTTCTGTCCGTAATGGGCTTATGTAATATAAAAAAAATGCTTGATAAAATATATTTCACTATGAAATATATTTATTTAAAAATTACTAATAAAGAAAAAATCAATTAGAAAATTTATAGAAAAGAACATACATAATTTAATAAAAAAAAAATTAATGATCAAACCTAATTTAATAAGAATTTATTAAGTATTGGATTGTTTCTTCTCAAACAAAGAGTTTGTTTCCGGGCTAATTTAAATTAATATAATTTATTATTAATTGTAATTATAAAAATCTAATAAAAATATTTATTAATATGATGATGTGAAATTTTTTGGCTTCCAGACATTTATGCGACAACATAAGAATAAATCAATAAAAATCAGAATTGAATTTTATATTATTATATAAAAGTATAAACATAGATTTAGGCATACATTATAAAATTTATAGAAACCAGTGGAACCAAATGTAATATATATGAGGCTTTTTTGGATATACATTACTGTTAGTTTCTTTAAAACCTTCTTCCCTCTTCCTTTGTGCGTGTGTGTTAAAATACTTAGTATTCTAAAAAAAAAAAATGTAATATATATGCAATAGTTGGTTTTATCAGATTTTTATAATGAATACGAAACCCAAAGATTATGCATTTCATATATCAAATCTGTAAAAATATAAGAATGAGTAATTCTATTGTAACCCCCAAAAAAAAGGGGGGTACGGTACCCATTAATAGGTAATCTGCTACACCAGGTTACGTTTTTTCACATTTGACGATTCTATTCTCACATTGTTCAGTTTCAACATCACATGTGACAGTGCTTTCTCACATTTAGTAATTTCCTTACTTTTTTCTCACATTTGACGGTTTCATCCTCACATTATGCAGTTTCAACATCGCATACGACAGTTCTTTTGTCATATTAGGTTGTTCCATTACTTTTTTCTCACACTTGACGATTCCATCCTCACATTATGCAGTTCCAATATCACATGTGACAGTTCTTTTACACATTGGGTGGTTCCCTTACTTTTTTTCTCACATTTGACAGTTTCATCCTCACATTATGCGGTTCCAACATCACATATGACAACTCTTTTGTCACATTGGGTGGTTCTCTTACTTTTTTCTCACACTTAATGGTTCCATTCTCACATTGTGCAGTTTCAACATCACATGTGACAGTTCTTTTCTCACATTTGGTAGTTCCCTTATTTTTTTTCTTACATTTGACAGTTTCATCCTCACACTGTACAGTTCCAATATCACATGTGATAGTTCTTTTCTCACATTTGAGGGTTCTCTTACTTTTTTTTTCTCCTATTTGTTGGTTCCATCCTCACCTTGTGCAGTTCCAACATTACATCTGACAGTTCTTTTATCACATTTGATGGTTCCTTTATTTTTTTCTCACATTATGTAGTTCCAACATTACATGTGACTGTTCTTTTCTCACATTTGGTGGTTTCCTTATTTTTTTTCTTACATTTGACGGTTTCATCCTCACATTGTGCACTTCAAATATCACACGTGACAGTTCTTTTCTCACATTTGGTGGTTTCCTTACTCTTTTTCTCATATTTGACGGTTCCATCCTCATATTGTGCAGTTTCAATATCACATGTGAAAGTTCTTTTCTCATATTTGATGGTTCCCTTATTTTTTTTCTTACATTTGACGGTTTCATCCTCACATTGTGCAGTTCCAATATCACATGTAACAGTTCTTTTCTCACATTTGGTGGTTCCCTTACTTTTTTTTCTCATATTTGACACTTTCATTCTCATATTGTGCAATTCAAATATCACATCTGACAGTTCTTTTATCACATTTGGTGGTTCTTTTATTTTTTTTCTCACATTTGACGATTCCATTCTCATATTTTGTAGTTTCAATATCACATGTGACAATTCTTTTCTCACATTTGATAGTTCCCTTACTTTTTTTCTCATATTTGATGGTTCCATCCTCACATTGTGTAGTTCCAATATCACATGTGAAAGTTCTTTTCTCACATTTGATGGTTCCCTTATTTTTCTTTCTTACATTTGACGGATTCATCCTCACATTGTACAGTTTCAACATCATATATGATAGTTCTTTTCTCACATTTTGTGGTTCCCTTCCTTTATCTCACATTTGACGGTTTCATCCTCACATTATGTAGTTTCAACATCACATGTGATAATTCTTTTGTCACATTTTGTAGTTCCCTTACCTTTTATATATATATATATATATATTTTTTTTTTTTTTTACATTTGACGGTTTCATCCTTACATTATGTAGTTCCAACATCACATGCAATAATTTTTTTGTTACATTGGGTGGTTTACTGTTTTCTCACACTTGATGGTTCCATCTTCACATTTTGCGATTCCAATATCACATGCGACAATTCTTTTCACATTTGGTGGTTCCTTTATTTTTTTTTCTCACATTTGACGATTTCATCCTCACATTATGCGATTCCAACATCACGTATGACAGTTCTTTTGTCACATTGAGTTGTTCCCTTACCTTTTTCTCATACTTGACGGTTTCATCCTCACATTATGCAGTTTCAACATCACATGTGACAGTTCTTTCTCACACTGGGTGGTTCCCTTACTTTTTTTTCTTCCAATTGACGGTTCCATCCTTACATTGTGCAGTTCCAACATCACATATGACAGTTCTTTTGTCATATTGAGTGGTTCTCTTACTTTTTTCTCGCACTTGATGATTCGATCCTCACATTGTGCAGTTCCAGCAACATCACATTTAACAATTCTTTTCTCACATTTGGTAGTTTCCTTATTTTTTTTTCTTACATTTGATGATTCTATCCTTACATTCTGCAATTCCAATATCACATTTGACAGTTATTTTTCACATTTAGTAGTTCTCTTACTTTTTTCTCACATTTGACGATTCCATCCTCAAATTATGGGGTTCCAACATCACATATGACAGTTCTTTTATCACATTGGGTTGTTCCCTTAATTTTTTTCTCACACTTGATGGTTCCATCCTCACATTATGCAGTTCCAACATCACATGTGACAGTTCTTTCTCACACTGGGTGGTTCCCCTACTTTTTTTCTCACATTTGACGGTTCCATTCTCATATTGTGCAGTTCCAACATCACATGTGATAGTTCTTTCTCACATTTAGTGGTTCTCTTACTTTTTTCTCACATTTGACGGTTACATCCTCACATTATGTGGTTCCAACATCACATATGATAGTTCTTTTGTCACATTAGGTTGTTCCCTTACTTTTTTCTCACACTTGATGGTTCCATTCTCGCATTATGCCGTTCTAACATCACATGTGACAGTTCTTTCTCACACTGGGTGTTTCCTTTACTTTTTTTCTCACATTTGATGGTTTCATCCTCACATTGTGCGATTCCAACATCACATATGACAGTTCTTTTGTCATATTGGGTGGTTCTCTTACTTTTTTCTCACACTTGACGATTCAATCCTCACATTGTGCAATTCCAACAATATCACATTTAACAATTCTTTTCTCACATTTGGTGGTTCATTTATTTTTTTTCTTACATTTGACGATTCCATCCTCACATTCTGCAGTTCCAATATCACATGTGACAGTTTTTTTCTCACATTTGGTGGTTCCTTTACTTTTTTTTTCTCATATTTGTCAGTTCCATCCTCACATTGTGCAGTTCCAATATCACATGTGACAGTTCTTTTATCACATTTGGTGCTTCCTTTATTTTTTTCTCACATTTGACGGTTTCATTATCACATTATGTAGTTCTAATATCACATGTGATAGTTCTTTCCTCGTATTTGGTGGTCCCTTACTTTTTTTTTTCTCATATTTGATAGAACCATCCTCACATTGTGCAGTTCCAACATTACATGTGACAATTCTCTTCTCACATTTGGTGGTTTCCTTCTTTTTTCTCACATTTGACGGTTTCATCCTCACATTTTGCAGTTCTAACATCATATGTGACAGTTCTTTTGTCACATTTTGGTGGTTCCCTTACTTTTTTTTTTTTTTTTCACATTTTACGGCTTCATGCTCACATTATGCTGTTCCAACATCACTTGGGACAATTCTTTTTTCAGATTGGGTGGTTCCTTTACTATTTTCTTACACTTGTCGGTTTCATCTTCACATTTTGCAATTCCAACATCACATATAATAGTTCTTTTGTCACATTGGGTGGTTCCTTTACCTTTTTTCTCACATTTAACGATTCTATCCTCACATTATGCGGTTCCAATATCACGTGTTATTTCTTTTTTCACATTTGGTGGTTTCTTTATTTATTTTCTCACATTTGACGGTTTCATCCTCACATTGTGCAGTTCCAATATCACATGTGTCAGGGCTTATGTCACATTTGGTGGTTCTCTTATGTTTTTCTCGCATTTGACTGTTCCATCCTCACATTGTGCAGTTCCAACATCACATTTGACAGTGCTTTTCTCACATTTGGTGGTTCCCTTACTTTTTTTCTCACAGTTAACGATTTCATTCTCACATTGTGCAGTTCCAACATCACATGTGACAATTCTTTTGTCACACTGGGTGGTTTCCTTACTTTTTTTTTTCCTCATATTTGATGGTTTCATTCTCACATTGTGTAGTTCTAACATCACATGTGATAGTTCTTTTCTCATATTTGGTGGTTTCCTTAGTTCTAACTTCCATCCACGTTGGGGAAGTTACTAAACAAGTGACCACTCCAAAACTCACTGTAAAAGGACTCAGCCATATGAAATCAAAGTAAATTTTTCCCACTTACAGAGTTGGAATTCCTGAGTTCAAGAGAGAAAACTAACTTAAGCATCGGAGGGTTCTTGGCCAGTTCACCCCGGTCACCTTTGATCTTGTGTTTCTTTCTTTTCAGGCCTTCCAAGCAATCTAAAACCCATTGAAGCTCGAAACATTCAGCCTACTAATTTTCTATGCATCATCAATATATATTATAAAACTGAAGATGTATAACCTTATGTGCTCTCTAATTGTTCTTATGCAACATCTACAACTTAATCACAGTTGTGTGTTTATTGTGGTGTCTAAGGTTGGAAATAGAGTGACTATACAATTAGCAAGTTATGCAAAAAATCCAATACAAAGATTATTGACAATTTTAAAATTTTCAGTAAACACTTGGATTTAAACTATAGATCAGTATGAAATAGTCATCAATCAAGGCTACTACACCAGGTTTTATATTTTTTAGGCATTATCATTAGATCCATGTGTGCGGAAGTGTCAAATGACTATGTCCGACATGAGTATAACCATGCCAACTAAAGTGTCTATGCAGTTTTATTTCATAAAATTATTATTATATTTAGACCCATCTAAAGCAAAATAAACATCCCAAAAAATTTCCACAATGACAAAAATTATCAATAGAAAAGCTAAAACAATTAAGCACAATTGACCAATTTTACCAAAAACGAACAACCTAGTCCGTTTTTAAAAAATTATCAAAATAATTTTGTCATTGAGAGTTTAGCATATGACTATAATGATAAGTGTAAGCCTCATTTGAGTCAGCAGAGCCTCCACTAGCTAAGTCTGAGAGAGCCCTAATAGCAATGAAATGTTTTCGTTGTTGAAAACTTATTGATGACACAAAGCACTTATCTCTCTCTCTCTCTCTCTCTCTCTCTCTCTCTCTCTCTCTCTCTCTCTCTTTGGGTTTTGCAAAATTTATACAAACTCGTCATTCTAAAGCCATTTGGTATTTGTTCTTATAAAATATTGGAACGTATAATTTAAATATAACTGGCTGTTAAAAGGTCAATTTTCATCTATATACTTTGTTCGAATCAGCATGGTGGCAAGTCGGTATATTTTTTGCCGAGCAACTCTAGTTCGAATCCTTCATGCTTGCATTTTTTTTTTTTTTTTTGAATTTTCAATTTTGTTGAACTAAGTAGATTATTTATTTTGTTTTTTGAAAATGGTATGAGTCATGTTTGCAAATAATACATGAAGACTCAAGATAGATGAGAATGACTTTAAAAACAGAGGCACATTACTTGCGTAGTCATTGAGAGATAAAAGTTTAATACAGAAGGAATAAAAGAATCGATGAGTATAGAGATCTTTTTATTCTCTACCATGTACAAATGAATTACAATATCGAGTATTGATATAATTTACTAGTGCTGAATCTGTTCTTCAATCACCAAATCTACAACAAGAAACTGGGTAACAAAACCTTAACAAACGGCAAACTCTAGTACCCTATAGAGTGGGAAAAAAAAAAAGCCTAGAAAGGAAATTGTGGTACTATCAGCATTTGGTATATGAGCTAAATTTATGAAGTAATTACCACCAAATCCTTCCTTGAAACAAAAGAATCCTCCATGGTGATATCGGAAGACAACCATGCCAGTTTTCAAGGTATATGCCCCAAAATCATCAACTAAAGTGGCTTCATAAGCTGGTGAGTATCCCTGTCTGATTTGTGCAGAGGCAAGAACAGTCTGGCTCAGTTAATTCCCTCTTAACAAGCCGTTTGTCCTGATTAATCATCAATTTAATTAAGGGCAGCTTCTGTGAGACTTGACGCCAGATTTCATTCACTGTACCATTTGGTTCTCCATATTGGAAGTAATGCTTCGCCTGAATCACATATTTTAAATTAAGAATATCAAACTTGGCAATCTAATGTTAACTGAGAATGTTGATCACTCAACAGATGACATATTGTTTAACACAAGAAAACAAGTGAATGAACCCAAAAAAAGAAAAGAAAAGATGTAGCTGTCATTTGAAAGCATGAAGGCAGGAAACACAATTTCAATATATGAAGTGCATTAGTTGTAAACTCAATTCATACCATCGCTATAGCAGCAACAAAACAATTTTGACAAACCTAGTGTTGCAGTCAGTTCTAAGTGTGGTCTCATTCAAAAGGACTCACATGTAACTACAACCACAAATGGCTGTGACCACTATTTGAACAATGACCATATTCTGACTGTACAGCCTTGATGACCTTCATTAACATTCTTGTTCATCCAAGGCCACAATCTTGTGTTCTCACTCACCATTCCCTCACCTTTACAATTAAATTTCTTGAGTATCTTGTTCAAGGTGCCATAAGCAAAAAATAACCTCACCATTGGCAGAATTAAACTAACGGATGACATTACAAGTGCACTTTCAGTACTTACATGTGAGCTCTATGCCTATATTTCCACCATAAAAGATCTTCCCAGACATTCCCATCATACATTGGTTTCTTTCCAACACTTTCCACTTTTCATGTGTTTTTCATATAGTATTTTTTTTCCCCGAGTTGTAGAAGGCATCAAAGATAGTGAAGACTAGGGTCTTATCCAGACAATGTATGGCAAACACAACAAAAAGTGGGGCACAGCCCAGGTAACAGAGAATGCAAGTGACAGTACAAATAGACAAGGAGAATATGAGCATGAACACTGACTAAACTAAGGATATTTTCATAATTATTTAAATTAAAAAGTCCAGATAAAATATCTGCTCCTGAAACTCTGAGCAAACTCACCAGGCTTCTTTCAAATTCTAAATTTTAGAGAAACCAACTCTAAAATTGGAAACCAACTCTAAAATATGGCACAAACCAACACTAAAATTGGTGTTCTTATTGCCAAGGTGGTTGAAAAAAAATAATCCCCTAAGTCCATAGGTTCATAGTATTGTGTCCTCCCCACACTCCTAACCAAATCTAATCTTACCCCAGCATAAGAAAACTATGAACATCAAACAGAGAAAGGGGGATAATGTCCCCAGGTAAGTCTTCAACCCAAACCTGAAGTTCTAGCCCAACCTGTGATTTCTTTGCCAAAGCATCAGCAACCTTATTACAATTTCATTTCACATGGCAATAGTGATCCAGGCAATCAATGGTGGACTGTCAAGCCCTTCGGTGTAAAGATTAATTTGTCAAATATATAAGAACCGAAACTCAAACAAAACAATAATAGCATAAACCCACAAAGTTTAGAGAAATAATGTAAACCCATATCAATGTTAATCATATGTAAAGAGAGAACCTGAAGATTGTGGGTGGTTCCGCCGATTTAAAATGGCAAAAAAGAAGCGCCGCCGAGTCGTACGGGAAGAGTTGAAGCACTACTGAGTTGGATTGGATATAAGTGCGCCGTCAATTTGAGGATGGATTGGAAGAGACGAAATTAGACAACAGCGCCAACGAGTTGGATTGGATGAGAAGAAGCGCTGCTAATTTGAGGTTGTGAGTGTGTGGCTGTCTGGTTCTTGTATGGTTTTAGCTGTGATTTGAGGGTTTTGTTTAGAGAGGCAAACTTAGACAGAGCAAGCAGAGGTAATAGAGGCAAACGTGAGAGAGAAAAGTTTGATGAATGTTATAATTTTTGGTTTATATATAAAACTTGTTTAGCCGATAACCAAAACCCATTAAAATTACATCAACGTCAAGATTAAAACAATACTAAATGAAGAGTTCAGATTTAGGAGTACCGTACCCCTTTTTTTTGGGGGTACGGTAGAATGACCCAGATTTTTAATAATAGGTCAACAATTAAGTAAATTTGTAACTAAGTTATAGTAGTAATCTTATAATATCTATAACAATTTTTATACGCTCAGTAACAGTATAACTATTTATTAATGATCAAAAGGTCAAACTTTGCAAGTAAACTTTATGTGATTATAAATGCGAAGAATAGGGATGAAACTAGAATTTACTTTGGTAGGTTAAATTATTAATTAAAAAAATTTACCATTCAAAAATAAGAAGTATTCTAAAATTTAAAATTAAATTATTTTGTGAAAAATAAAATTAACATTGATTTAGTACTAACAAAATATAAAACAAATGAAAAAAACAATAAAAACTATGTCTATATATATAATACATTTCAATTCAACCACTTATATCAATCGAAATAAAATTCGAAGTTTTTTAAAACACTAAAATGTTTTATGATTGATTTTGGATTATTTAAAGTAAAAAAACATGTACAATTCATGTTACATTTTCTTGCAAATCCTAAAGATGTTCATTTTGTAGAAACTAGAAGGACAAGTACAAGTTTAACTATTTAACCATTTTATAAGCAAGTTGATAGATTATTGATTTTCTAGTTCTTAACAACCATTAGCACAATTTAAAAAATCTTTGAAAATTTTTTGTGTACAAATGCCGAACCTTATAATAGTAAAGTTCCATTGGGGACTACTCAATAATTTTCCGTTCCGTTGTCATGAGTATATTTTTCAGGGATAATTACAATTTACCCACCTGTGGTTTGACCCGATTTCTATGTGCCTACCCGTGGTTTCAACTTTGACACTTTGCCCACCTGTGGTTCTCACCGTGAGTGTGCCGTAACCCACCTCTCCACTTTCCGTTACTCTAACACAGAATAAGTAAAAAACAAACCCAAAACGGATCAAAAACTCTCACTCAAATCTTGAATATGAAGAACATGAAAAACATACCCAAATTTTGAAACTTGAGTTGGTTCACTAAACCCAGAACACGAAGATTAACCAAAAACTAAACTCAGATTTTTCTGTTTTTCATGTTCAAACTAATTGTACCCAAACTAAACCCACAATCATGTTTCGGGTTTAGTGAGTCTGAAGCAAAGTAGAAGAACATACCCAAAAACTAAACCCAGAAATCTTGAAGATTATACATAAATTAAATTACAAATCCCAAAAATCTAAAATCACAAAGAAAAAAAAAACAAAATAAAAAATAAAAGCATGGGCTAAAACGAAGAGCAAGAGCAAGACCCATAAGCCAGAAACCTTCATAATGTCACAAATTAATAACGAAACCAGAAACTCCCAAGTGAGAATGGGCTCCAAAAAGAGTGCGTTTGTTTGTCACGCAAGTCAAAACACCACCTTATATAATAGTAAAGTAACCAACTCAACCATCCGCACAAGGAAAATAAAAATAAAAAAAAAAAAAAACGGAATCAACTGTCTCTCGTCACAGCCCGTGAAGGTAAAAGGCGGAGGAAGAGAAAGAAAAGGGGACCGCGTACACAGAAACTAAACAAAACCCATAACTTTGAAAATGAAGTTAATGTTTTCTTTATTTATTGTTGTTGTGTCAAAGAGAGGTGGTAAATGAGAGAAATAAAGGAGACCCATGTGGGTTTCACTAATAAATGACTCTGTTTTCATAGCAGCGAAGAAGATAGATAGATCAGCCTGAAGGTCAGTTTCATTTTTTATTTTGTTTTTTTTTTCTTTGTGATTTTAGATTTTGGGATTTGTAATTTAATTTATGTATAATCTTCAAGATTTCTGGGTTTAGTTTTTGGGTATGTTCTTCTACTTTGCTTCAGACTCACTAAACCCGAAACATGATTGTGGGTTTAGTTTGGGTACAATTAGTTTGAACATGAAAAACAGAAAAATCTGAGTTTAGTTTTTGGTTAATCTTCGTGTTCTGGGTTTAGTGAACCAACTCAAGTTTCAAAATTTGGGTATGTTTTTCATGTTCTTCATATTCAAGATTTGAGTGAGAGTTTTTGATCCGTTTTGGGTTTGTTTTTTACTTATTCTGTGTTAGAGTAACGGAAAGTGGAGAGGTGGGTTACGGCACACTCACGGTGAGAACCACAGGTGGGCAAAGTGTCAAAGTTGAAACCACGGGTAGGCACATAGAAATCGGGTCAAACCACAGGTGGGTAAATTGTAATTATCCCTATTTTTCATGATCTGTGAATAGTCTTGTAGATGCTCTACAAAATCTATTAAAAAAAAAAAAAAAAAAAAACACCAAACAATGTGGAGTTGAACAACTCGATCGGTATCACCAAAATCACAAACTCCTAAACTTTTATTTTTATATTTTGGGTCCCAAATAACAAACAATCAAAGTGTAAAGTCAAATACAAATATAATTACGCTGTCATGTGGCTATTTTATATTTGGGTTTTTTTGGACTAGAGTTAAGAATTCCAGTTTTCAATCTTGGGAGGGCCGTATATAAATTTTTTGACCCACAACTTTCAAATGTTATATAAAACACATACATACTGTTTAGTTTTGGTCAAAATACAATGCTTGTTCTAAATTGTTATCCATGAACGATTTTAGTTCTTCCAAAAAAAAAAAACGATTTTAGTACCTACAATTAAAGATGATCACTATTGTTTAGTTCGATTTTCAAAAATACCAATAAATTGGGCATATCAATCCAGATTCAAAATAAAAGGGGAGTTAACAACTCACTCTACTCTAGTATTAGTGCCCGTTTGGATTGGGTTGAAACAGCTGAAACACCCGTTTGCGTTTCAGCTTCCTTCTTTTTTTTTTTTTCTTTTTTTTTTCTTTTTTTTTTTTTACGCATTTCAAGCCCTTTTTTATTGTTCATTCACTATTACGGCTACTGTTCATGAATAGTAGCCGCAATATTTGACTTTTCTCGTGAACAATGCACACCGTGCATTGTTCATGGACTCACAAATTTTACTTTTCAGCAACTTTTTCATTAAAAATGGGTTCCTCGGTATTATTTACACATTTAAAAATTATTTGTTACTGAAAGTTCAATATGGGTATGAAACACCCTTGAACATTTAGACCCCCAATTACAAAAGTACTAACACAAGCTATATAACAAACAACTTATGTGCGAAAAATGATAAATAGCTTATATCGAAATAGAGACACAATCTAAACCATAAATAATCACACACACAACTGTAATTAACTGGTAAAGATAAAGGGAAGAGAAATGCTAACACAAGGACAACACTCGATATGTTATCGAAGAGGAAACCGAAGCCCTCGGCGTAAAACCTCTCTGCCGCCCTCCAAGCGGTCAATAATCCACTAGAAAATGTAGTCGGGATACATGAACAGCAATAGACCCTCCAAGCCTAATCTACCCAGGTACCTAAGCCCTCCAAGCTTCCTGCTCCAACGAGGTTGCGTCGAACCTTTTTCTTTTCTAGCTTACCGGATTCCGCTATAGACCATAGCATCAACCAATCACTATTGGTTTCTTTCCAAACTGCTTCCCAAAGCACCAAATGGACCTTCTCACAGACGTGAGTGTGGTGAGATAAGGGTTTGGTAAATGACCTCTCAAGGGTATGACAATGGAGAGGAAGAGAGTAGAGGAATTTGTAGAGTCTCTTTAGATGAAGATTGGGGTTGAGGCAATCTTGTTTGTCTCTAGAGTTTTCTTTCACAAAATTCTCTCTAGAAGCTCTCTCAATATGATGGGTATAAGGGTGTATATATAGTAGGGTGAGAAGGGAATGCAAAACGTCAGTTTTTGCCAAATAGGGCAAGTTGGCAACTTGGTCTCACGGCTTGTCCAAGTCACGAGTTCAAGTCGCGACGTAACGGCCTGGCCAGTCTGGAACTTTTGTCTTGTAGCGTGACAGCTAGCGCGACCCTTTAGCTTCCCAATGTGCCTCTCACGTGGCAGCCTTTCGCGGCTTGCCAGTTGCGATCCACCCGCGAGCCCTAGCCGCAAGCCTTTGTTTTTCTTGCACACTCTTGAGCTTTTCTTCACATCTTTTCACACACTACCCTTACAATTTTCCCACCTAAATACAGGGTTGCTAAGTGCTAAATTACAAGCAAATTGGTCACGGAATAAAGCCAATTAAATGGTTGATTAAATTCAACCTTACAGTTACAATATTTTTCAATTTTCAGTTTTTAGCTGTATCCAAACGGACCCTTAATTAGAGACTAGTGCTACAAGACAAAGATGAAATGCACGGACACAAACTCCTAATAAAGGCAAAAGGAATATCCTTTAAATTGTTGAGCAAATGGCACAAATAATTGCCTTCAATGTAACATAACAAAGTTGGAAGAATGAGAGGGGGGAGGGGGTGTGATGAAATAGAGGGAGTAAACACTATTGGTGCTAGCACACACATATACATCATTTCCTTAAGTTGCTGTATTTACCTGAAGTCAGAGTGCCCTACAATTGTAATTAGTTTCTTCCCAAGATCAACTTGCTGACATCTTCACTAAGCATCCTTCATCAAGACACTTTTTTGCTTTGACTTCCAAAGTCAAGTTGACATCACTTCACCCAACACAAGTTTGAGAAGGGTTGTTAGCATATAAGTCCATGGACTTCAACCCATAGTTGTGGATTTCTTGTACATCACACTTCATCTACCTATATATAAGGTAAACTCTTGTACTTTATTACACGCAATCTTTCAAACTTTGACAGGAACATGAATCACCCCAAAAGAAACTTGCTAAATCTATGGGAACTATTCAGATTGCATTAATTGCAAATGACCTACTTATTTTAGCTTAAGGTATTATTCCAGATTTTATGGCAAATGCAACATTAGTATTTTTATTTGTATTTGTATCCAAGACATGAGCTTGCTCATAGTCCTTTAACCTTTACAAGTGTTCTTAGCTCACTATCTAAACCCCAAGCTTTAGTCATAATTGAGGGATGAAATGCCAGTTTTTTCTCTTTAGTTAAAAGATCCCTTTAAACATTAGGGACTAAAATCACTTATGGAATAATTTTTAGGAACCAATGGTACCTTTAAGGATTAAAATCACTCATGGACAAAACTTTAGGAACCGTTGGTATGTTTAAGCTTGCTTTTATATACATATATGTATATATATATATATATATCTATATATTGATAGTCCCAAACATATACTCGTCCACCTGGTAAGAACAATGGACGAGGATGACCCCGAGGTTAGCCTAGCCCTGGGGAAATTACCTGGCGAAGACAAGACCATCATCCCTCAATCACAACGAAGCGTTACAAGGACAATAATGAACTTCTATACCGTTGGAAATATATCTATCCATTTAACACCCCACATGGGCGTTACAGATTTGGCAATGATATCACCATTAAGGCAAAACCAACGGCTAGAAGGAAGAAGAAAGCGCCTATATATATCCATTCATAAGACCCGACAGGAAGGTACAAAAAATTTCTAGCACATACACATTACTATCTGAATACTTCTTTTTACTCCTAGCTATTCTAACTTTAGCATTGGAGGCTTTGTGGCAGACACCACATCGGTGACCACACTCTCTTTTTTCACCATTCATTTTGACTCAGGATCAGGATTATCTGTGGACGACTCCACTTTGGATGAACATCTCTACTAACGATCTGAGCATCATCATATATAATATATTTTAATGGACCATGGTCTTTCTAGTCTAATAATAGTTTTGTCACGTACCGATGGGGAATTCTACAAGATTTTTTTTTTTTTTTTTTTTTTTGATAACATGATACAAGTTCTATTTTCTAATAAAATGATAACAATGGACTACATAATGGAAATGGCTATTGCCTTAAATTATTTCACCTTATGGGTGTAATTGAAAATGTCTCGTTCCTAAGGGGTTGGCTAAGTGTAGTTTTTAAAGCCTTATGATATCTATGAGATTTTGGGTTTGAAACCTCTTGCCAGCATTTTAGGGCTACCCTATGAGATGCTTAATTTGGTGTAATAACCTAATATGTGTAGGATGAGACTACATATCATGGTTTTGAAACCCAAACCGTTCAATGAACCGTAAAAGGAGAGGTTTAAGGTTTAAGGTTTAAGGTTTTTGAGGTTAGACCGAAGTCGAACTGAGGTCGAACCGTGATGACGTCATAATTAATTTAATAAATATTTAAAATATAAATAAATATATTAAATTAGTAAAAATTGAAAAATTACATAAAAATTTATAGAAAAAGTTGGGTCATTTGTAAATACTATTTCTCTTAATTATTAAATTGTATTAAATTAATAATATTTAATACAAAATAATTAAAATAAATGCTTAAAATTATGTAATATTTACTAAATTAGTACTCAGAGATTCAAATATATCTTAATTTACGATAAATATAATATTTGTTAAATTTTCTCTTGTTATTTAAAAGATTTTAAACATTATATCTAAATAATAATAAATAAATATAAAAAAAAAGTTTTAAAAAATACAACCAAAAAATAATAAAATTAAACTTTAATAGGTTGGCTGTGTTGGATAAAAAGAGAAGAAAAAAAAACTTATGACTCATGAGATCTCATGAGAAACCCAAACCCACTCACACATTTCCCCAAGCATCATGATCAAAGTTCACACGTTTCCTTAAGCCACATGATCAAACTTCAAACTCTATGGACTTTTGTCTTCTATTCTTTTAGCTTTCCCCTACAGCCTCCGCCTCTCTCTCCCTCTGTTATTTCTTTCACAGTTTTCAAACAAACAGTGTTAGGACATATGTGGCTCACTTTTTAGGAACATATGTTAATATTTTATGTAGTTGGCTAATCCTTTGACAAAATGCACTTTACTTGTATTTGGGTAGATCTAGAATGTGTTTAATACTTCAAGAAACCTTGTTTCAAGTTCAGTGTTAAAGTCATGCAAGTCTATCCAAGAATCAAGTGAGAAAGTACTGAATTTTAAAGCTCGATAGCTGCTCGACACCTCCTCGACACCTGGCTATCTGTCGAGCTCTTCAGCTAATTCTTATTGCAATCTCGATAGCTGGTCGATCGATCGAGAAAGTTTCTGTCCCCTCGACACCTTCTCGATACCTCCTCGATAGCTGTATCAGTTGAGATTCATTAAACCTCAACGCCTGCTCGACACCTGCTATCTGTCAAGGTTATGGGAATTCAGATTTCTGTTTTTGGGCCAGGCTTTTGTATTTGTGTAGGGTTTCTTTTCTCACAACCCTAGACCTATATAGGCTTATTTTAGAGGCGTCNACGTACTTGGGAGCGGTGCATCAAAGGTGGGAATTGTCACTATAGAACAAGTCCAATTGGGTATTGGTAAGGGTTCAACTGTAGGTTGGTAAGGTACTTGAGATTCTATTACTTGTAACCGCTTGTTGTGATAATAGTGGAGTTTTGGGAGCGGTGACCTAAAAATCACCTAGTGGGGTTTTTGCCGTCAGGTTTTTCCCCATTCGTAAACAAATCAACGTGTCATTTAATTTCCACTGCATATTTAGTTATTTGATGATTTTTTTGTGCTACCACGCGTTTGCATGATAAATTGATTAATTAATGACTTGGCTAATTAATTAATTGGTTTAATCACAAGGAGTCAATACGTTTATGGCCTATCAAGTGGTATTAGAGCAGGCACACTCTGATTAGGTTTAATCTTTGTTGTGTTGATCCATTAACCTCTTTTTGTCTGGATAGAGGACAGTCATTAATCATATCTCCTTTATTTGATGGAACTAACTATGCATACTGGAAGGTACGTATGAGAGCTTTCTTGCAGTCTTGAGATAAAAAGGTATGGCAAGCTGTAGAGATTGGTTGGACCAAGCCAAAAGAAGTGCCGGCCGATTAGGATGAAGCAAAGATCAAGGAGGAAAACTTCAACAGCAGAGCGTTGAATGCCTTATTTAGCGCAATCACCAATGAGGAGTTCAAGAAGATATCCTTTACTGAAACTACAAAGGAAGCATGGACTATTGTCCAAACAACCAATGAGGGTACAAAGGCTATCAAGGATTCAAAACTTCAAAGGCTCACAACAAGCTTTGAAGAAATAAAGATGGAGGAGGATGAGTCATTCGATGAGTTCTATGCCAAGCTCAATGACATAGTGAACTCTGCTTTCAATCTTGAGGAAACCATTTCTGAACCCAAGATTGTAGGGAAGGTGCTCAGATCTCTACCTGAGAGATTCCATGCCAAGATTACGGCAATAGAAGAATCAAAGGATATCGATAAGATTCCTTTGACTGAGCTGGTTGGAAACCTACAGACCTATGAGCTAGGGCTGACCAGAATTGGCAAGTCAGGTAAAGGCAAGAGCATGGCCTTGAAGGCAAAGAACAGTGATACAGATGAGTCTTTAGATGATGAAGATTCCAAGATGAAGTCCTACATTACAAGGCAGTTCAAGAAGTTTATGAAGAATGCCAATAGGAGGAGCTTCTACAAGGACCGCAGACAATCCGGTTCTTTTCAGTTTAAGAGGCTAGACAAAGGGAAAAGGGATGCTAAGGATGGCAGTCAGTACACTGTTCTTACAGGACCAAAGTGTTTTGGATGTCATGGATTCGATCACCTGAAGCGTGAATGCCCTATATATCTCAAGAGTATTGGAAAGTGTAAGGCACTTGCTGCAACCTTGAGTGACACTGAGCCTGAAGATGATTCCGACAACGAGGATAACGAAATCTTAAATGCCTTCACTATCACACTCAATTCTACTGAAGGGATTCTTAAAGAAATGGACGAAGAAGAAGAATTGGTGGATTTTAAGTGTGAGAAGATGGATGATCAAGATGATATCCATTCAGCCTATGAGAAACTATACAAGCTGTCTGAAAAGCATGAGAAGTTGTATAGGCTAGCCACCAAGAAGCTCAGTGATGTGGAACTTGATTGTGAAGAGTTGTCCACAAAGTTTAATGAGGCGAATAAACTATTGGAGCGCTGAAGTTTGAGAACAATTTCTTGGCTGAGAAAACCAAAAAGCTTGAAGCGGAGCTGTTTCAAGTCAGAGCTCAACTGGAGAGGACTTCAAGTGCAAAGCTTGATAAGATGCTCAGCATTCAAAAATCTGCTTCAGATCGAATAGGTTTAGGGTATGGTCTTTCTTCCTTTCATATTGCTTCTACTGGTGCTACTGTTTTTGTTTCTCCTGCTAATAACACTGAAATTGAGAACACTGATGATAAAATTGAATTAGCTAGTGAGAACTTAGACAAGGGTAAATCTATCTTAGGAGCACCTCCTAAGTAGGATAAGAAAGATGTTAAAAACCCTAGGGCTAAGAAGGCTAACTCTTAAAAGTCTAAACAGAAGAAGCAGGATCTCTGTCATCATTGTGGAGCTGTCGGTCATACTCGACCAAGTTGCTATAAGTGGCTAGCTACTCAACAGAGCAACGACATGATCACATTTGGAAGCCAGAATCAGCTTCAATCCTCTCTTACTCCTCTTGGTGATCTTCTTAAAGCCCTTATGTTCCTTTCGAACTTGAACGGTTTCAATTCTTCCCCCTCACCGCCGGTTCAAGGGTTTAATCAAAGGAAAAGTTCTTCCAAGGTGTGGAAGAAAAAGGACTTTAAGTGATTTCATCACTTTCTTTTATCTTCTTGTTCTTTTTGCTTATTGCATTGCTTGTGTGTTTTACATTTTTTTTAGTCAGTCTAGTTTCATGTTTTGCTTTGTTTAACATGTTTTTGTGTGTTTACTTTCAATTTTCTTTATTTTGTTTTTGATATAAAAATATAAAAAAAAAATGAAAAATCAGAAAAATACAAAAACAATGTGTTTTGTGTACTTTGATACTTGTGTACTTTGGATGGCTATTGAAATAGAGTTTTCTATACTTTGTATCTCTTGTAACTTAGATGAGCATCTCTATGCATAACTAAGCAAGTAAGTTTTGTGGCTCTTATTTGTGATGAGTAAGATTAAGTTATCTCTTGAACTTAACACTCGTATCACTCTTTTTGATGGGTAAGACTAGAAAATCCTAAGAGAAAGGCATAAATAACCATCTCACCACTGTTGCCCGCCAATCATAATATAACACCTGTATGCTTCAGCATAGTAAAAGTGCAGTGTCAAAGACACCCGTATGCTTCGGCATAGTAAAAGTGCAGTTTCAAATGCTTAACATCTTGGATATTTCTTTTTTCTCTTTTATTTGCCCATGCATGATTTGCTAAAATAAAAGAAAATATGCAAAGAAAAATAAAAAGCAAAAAGATAAAAAAAAAAAAAATGCTTTAAGTATGGTTGCAAGCGTGTATTCTAGGAGATGTGGGAGTTATAGGATGTACCTCGGAGGTAATAGTCTCCATCAAACAGTTATGATTGTGTGTGAGTTAAGGTTATTTTCTCATATCTTAGATCGTCATAACATGTATACCATATGCAATCTTGCGATGTTTTTTCACACAACAACGTAATATTCTTTGCTACTTTTGATCATGTGTAGGTACAATGTGATTTAGCCATCACAGGTGTTTACATGTGCTATTGTATACTCACTAAACTGTCTTGACTTGTTTTTGAAATATAAAATTGGTTAGACTTGTTGTGTGTGTGTGTGTGTGTGTGTGTGTGTGTGTGTGTTTGGATCTATGTGCTTAACATTTTTGTTGAGAGATTTGTTTTTCACATGGTTTGCATTTTTTTTCTTATCATCCATAGCATCTTGTTTCATTACATTCATACATTTTTATGGATTTCTTGTGCCCCCTTGATCATTCTTAATCATCTTTATGTTTCTCGAGTGAAGTTTTATAGCTTCTTGTACCCTTTGTCAATCATGACAAAAAGGGGGAGAAATTGTGGAGAATATGTGGTTTCCTTTTAAGATTCTACATGTTAGGGGAAGAAATACATTCTTTTGTAAGGGGGAGATGTGTTTCATTTTGTTAGGGACAGTGCTTACTTCCTTCTTCTTGTACCTTGGGTCTTGTGACCATGTTTGCATACATTGTGCTTATCTTCTTTATATACTGATGTATGTTTCTTTCGCCTACCTTTACATATGTTGGTTCTTTTCTTTCTTCAAACACATGTTTCTTATACTTGTATGCAATCTATTATTTCTGTTTTACACAAAAATGCCTTGATGAGTTTTTGTTTAAGTGTTTCAGAAATACAGGTTGTCAAAGTCTTTCATGCTATGAACTCTCTTCTTGCAAAGTTTTTCAAGAGTTTGTGCTAGGATAGATTTTATTGTATTCAAAAAGTGACTATAAGTTGAGTGATTTATAACTTCTCTCATATGTTCATTTGTTTGTTGTGGTTTTGTCAAGAATTGCCAAAGAGGGAGATTGTTAGGATATATGTGGTTCACTTGTTAGAAACATATGTCAATATCTTATATAGTTGGCTAATCCTTTGACAAAATGCACTTTACTTGTATTTGGGTAGATCTAGGATGTGTTTAATATTTCAAAAAACCTTGTTTCAAGTTTAAGTGTTAAAGTCATGCAAGTCTGTCCAAGAATCAAGTGAGAAAGTGCTGAATTTTAAAGCTTGATAGCTGCTCGACACCTCCTCGACACCTGGCTATCTGTCGAGCTCTTCAGCTAATTCTTATCACAATCTCGATAGCTTCTCGATAGCTGGTCGATCGATCGAGAAAGTTTCTATCCCCTCGACATCTTCTCGACACCTCATCGATAGCTGTATCTGTTGAGATTCATTAAACCTCGACACTTGCTATCTGTCGAGGTTACGGGAATTCAGATTTCTGTTTTTGGGCCAGGCTTTTGTATTTGTGTAAGGTTTCTTTTCTTACAATCCTAGACCTATATAAGGCTTATTTTAGAAGCCGTCACATAAAAGAATACAAGGAGAACATATGCAAAAGGCGACCAATACCTTATTCTCTCTGAAAGAAGTTACTGCGTCTTTGCGCCTTAGGGTTTTGTAATCAAGTGCTTCTTGATCTTCATTGTTGATGAAGTGAAGAACTTTGCAGCCAACATTCTTCTTTCTCAAGTTGGTGAATGAGTCACGTACTAGGATTCGTGCAAAGGAGTTAGTCACGTATTGGGATTCGTGCAACATTAAAGGGTGGCGTTCATATATTGAAGAGTTCAGAGGTTCTGAAGCGGTAGAAAGTTTCTGCTGTGAGTTCATCTACGGGGATTGTAGAGTCTAGGGACAAAGGTTTTGTACTAGATCTGAAACTTCTCTTTACTATAGTGGATTGCTTTTTGGGAAGCTTTCCCCCCAGGTTTTTTACTGTGAAACTGGTTGGTTTCATTGGTTTTTCTGGGTCATCATATCTTGTCTTATTTATTTTTTTGCTGTATGATTTTGACATGATATTGATGTTTGTTTGTTTTAACAAGTTTTATTCATAATAAATCTAATTAACAACTTGGGTTTAAAACTTGTTAATTCTATCAACTAGGGTCTAAATTTCCCAACAAACAGTAGTCTCCTTCCACAATTTTTCAACAAATAAAGAAGAAGCAAAAGCAGATGCAGATGCAGATGCAAAAACCATAAGCAGATTTGTAGCCTTTCTTTCATAGTCTTCTATTCTTTTCTTTTTCTTTTCTTTTTTTTACTTGTTTTTTTTTTCTTTTTCTAGGAAGATCTGATGTTGGAGATTATTTTGAGTAATGTTTTGTGATTTTTTGGGAACCGTCAGACTTGTGTCAAGTTTTGAAAACCGGGCGGTTTGACCGCAGTTTGAAAGGTTCACCGAAAATTTAAAATTTCCGGTTTTGGTAGTTTAAAAAACCGAAATGATAGACGGTTCCCAATTATTGTGGTCCGACCAGCTGGTTTGGTTCGGATTTCAAAAACCATGCTATATAATAGTTAAATACTCCAAGAAGTTTGAAACTCTAGATACCCTCATTTGTTGGGAAAAAAAAAATTGTTGCCTTCTTAATGAGGGAAAGACACCTCTTTTAAGTCTTAATTCAATTTTGGCAAAAATGCAAAACATATTCTCTAAATTTTACTAGAATTCATTTCAAGCCTTTGACTTAATTTTTATTCAGTTGAGTCTTCTAAGATTTGAAATTGTTCAATCAAGGCCTGTTACCCAGCTCGTTAAACATAGTATTTTTTTGAATATTTAATAACTAACAATATTATTTTTTTATTATTTCAAAATTTTAAAAAAAAATTGTTAATTTTTTTTAAAGAAAACCCATATAACATGGCCTTCACATCCTCTCTCTCTCTCTCTCTCTCTCTCTCTCTCNAACGGGCCGGGTTCGGGCCAAGAGTTCAGGCCCACAGGTCAGGTTTGGGTATTAAAAAACCCGGCCCGAACCCGACCCGTTGCCATTCCTATATAAATCTATCAACTTCAAGCAACATTTTTGTTTTCGAAAAACAATTGAAGTATGCAGCACGGTGAAGTGGAGTCGAACGTTATTTGTTAGCTTGTTTAATGAAAGCACTTGCTCTTGTGGTGCTATCCTTTCCAAAATTTTACATATCATTCCTACGAGAATTTTAAAATGTTAGACATAATAATTTTCTAAAAAATACTTGGAAGACTATTAGACATTTTTACTCAATCTATTTGCAAGTAAAATTTTGTCATTTTCCTTCGGCATTATACATCTTTTACATGAGAGAGAATGGATCGATGATGAAGCACCTAAGTAGCTCATGACGGGGGAGATGTTTTTTTCTAGACCAGCACTTGGAGAGAGAGAGAGAGAGAGAGAGAGAGAGAGAGAGAAGAGAGAGAGAGAGAGAGAGGATGTCAAAACCATTATTTTCTCAACAACCAACAGATCAGAACAAGAATTATAAAAATAGCACTTAAACTAGAAAATACAAATTTGATTACAATAGAAAATACAACAGATCGGAACAAAAACCATTATTTTTCATTACAATATTTTCCCACATCAAAAGTAAAAAAAAGATTTAACATATAAACCCTAGGTTCGAACAAGAAGACCCTACAAAATCAAATCAAACAAGTAGATCCTATTCAACAAAAATAGCACTTACACTAAAAAATATAAATTTGATTCTATGAACAAACAAAACGATTTCCATTGCAAGAGCTTGAGTTCACGACGAGGTGAGGGAGATGAGACTTGAGAGCGTTGCGGCCTTGTGAGGTGGAGGAGGGCCTAACGAGGTAACCGACGAGGTGGAGAACGGAGCGACGCCGGAGAGGTGAGGTATGCAAGGAGTAGCAGCTCCGGTGAAGGAAGCAGCAGCTGTCTTGTTCAAGTGAGAGTGAGGGTGAGGGAGAGAATGAGTGAGGGTGAGGGAGAGAATGAGAGGCGGCTTGGCAAGACAAAGAGGGTGAGAGAGTGAATGTGTCTGAGGGATTAGGGATTAGGGTTAGAAAGTGAGTATTTATAGCTAGGGTTTTTTTTTTTAATTTTTAATATTATATACGGGTCGGGTTCGGGCCGGGTATGCCTAATACCCGGACCCGACCCGAACCCGCTTCGGGTTTTTTAATTAAAACCCAGACCCGACCCTAATGTTAAACAGGTCGGGTCGGACCGGGTACCCGCGGGTCGGGTACATTTTGCCATCCCTATATTTATAGCATACATGAAAGACGCGAAGGGCATGACGACTCTTCACATTGCAGCCCATCAAGGCTATGATATGGTAATGAAATATATATTAAATTATTGTCTTGATTGTTGCGAACTAGTTGATGAGAGAGGCTGGAATGCACTTCATTTTGCCATAAACTCATCTGCTACATGGGCTGAGGATGCAATAAAGCTCATCCTAAAGAGATCATCACTCAGCAACCTTTTGAATGAAAAGGATGCTTGTGGGAATACACCTCTCCATCACCATTCCAAATCATTGCTTTATATGAAGGCTATCATGTGTCACCAAAGAGTTGATAAGATGGCCTTCAACAACCAAAACTTGGACGCTTACGACATTGTTTTAACTAGTGAAGAATTATCAAATGATAAGGTAACATAATTTTTTCTCTATTAGAAGTGAGAGTTTTTTTTTTTTTTTTTTTTTTTTTTTTTTNAAAAAAAAAAAAAAAAAAAAAAAAAAGAACACAGACTATGAGAAACAACCATGAGGTTTAGGCTAATGCCAGCCATATCACAAAACAAAATTGAAAATTTGTATCTTATTAATTAATCAAAGAGAATTACATCAGATATATATATACTGATTTGTACATGTGTGAATGCAAAAATAATCAAATACCAGAACTAACAACCTTTCACACGTGCCAGCTACAGTACAAACTAACTATCACACATGCTAACACTTAAGAACACACCTAAATACACTAAGCTACAGGTCGTCTAATCATTATTCTTTACTTGTATCTGTTTGCTGTTTATGCTCTGTTGTAGGATCAACAACTCTGTGAACAGGGGCTTGATCCTTTCTGTTACTTGCTTCTAGTTTGCTCTTGCTACTGATCTTAGTCTCTGTTCTTAAACTCTGATACTCCCCCTCAAGAGCAGCAGGTGTATGTATATTAAGCATTCCCATTTTACTACTAAGATTTGAAAACTTGTTGTAATTCAAAGCTTTAGTGAGCAGATCAGCCAATTGACAGTTTGTTCTAACATGATTCAGTTTAATCACCTTCTCTAACACCTTATCCCCACATGACAGTCTATTTCTATATGCTTTGTCCTCTCATGGAATACTGGATTAGAGCTAATGTGCAGTACAGCTTCATTGTCACAAAACAGCAAAGCTTCCTTTTCATGATTCAATCTAATATCCTTAAGAAAATACAAAATCCACACTATCTCACATGTTGCTATTGTCATGGATCTGTACTCAGCTTCAACTGAGGATCTTGATACTGTAGACTGCTTCAAGGAATCACCAATGAATATGCTATAGCTAGTCACGGACCTCCTAGTGTCAGGACATGTAGCCTAGTCTGCATCAACAAATCCTTTTAAATGCAAGTCTGTGCTTGAAGAAAACATGAGGCCTTTGCCTGGTTCATCTTTCAAATACTGCAATACTCTATGTGCTGCATCCAAGTGTGGTCTTCTTGGTTTGGACATGAACTGACTGAGTTTATGGACAACAAATGTTATATCAGGTCTTGTGATTGTTAAGTACAAGAGCCTGCCTACAAGCCTTCTGTAATGGCTGGGATCTTTAAGCTCTTCCCCTTTCATCTTGCTTAGCCTTAAATTGTGCTCCATCGGAGTTTTAGCAGACTTACAGCCAAGCAATCCAGCATCATTGAGTAATTCAAGAGTGTATTTCCTTTGACAAAGAGCAATTCCTTTGTCTGATCTTGCAACCTCCAAACCAAGGAAATATTTCAAATCACCCAAATCCTTAAGCTTGAACTTATCATCTAGTATGACTTTAAATCTATCCACTTCAGCCTTGTCATTGCATGCTATCAAAACATCATCTACATAAACCAAAAGAATCATGAAAATATCACCATGCCTTCTGGTAAACAAAGAATAATCAGCCTTGGACTGAATGAAGCCAAGCTGAATCAAGGTGCTTGAGAATTTGGCAAACCATTGCCTAGAAGCTTGCTTAAGGCCATAAATGGACTTATTTAGCTTACAAACAACCTCCCCCTGGCTGTAAAACCCCTGAGGAAGAGCCATATACACCTCTTCATCCAAATCACCATGAAGAAATGCATTATTTACATCTAGTTGACTAAGAAACCAACCCTTAATGGCAGCAACAACAAGCAAAACCTTGATAGACACCATTTTGCCACTGGAGAGAAGGTTTCAAAATAGTCAATACCCTCCTTTTGTGTGAATCCCTTAGCCACTAACCTTGCTTTATATCTCTCAATAGAGCCATCAGCCTTATACTTGATTTTGTAGACCCACTTGCAACCAATGGATTTCTTACCAACAGGTAGAGGTGTCAAAGTCCAGGTATTGTTAGCTTCAAGGGCTACTATTTCAATAGCCATGGCAGCTTGCCATTGGGGATCAGACACAGGTTGGTAGTAAAATTAAGGTTCAACAAGGGATGAAATAGCACAACAAAAGGTCTTATATGATGGAGAAAGATGGTGATATGGGACATGAGAAGAAAGTGGGTGAAAAGTACCAACTTTGGAAGAAGATAGAGGCTGAGTGGAAGCAACCTGATTGCAATGGAACTCTTGTAAGTAAGGTCTTTTAATAGGTCTAGTAGACTTTCTAAGAGGACAAGGATCTGCAATAGGATCATGAGGGGCTTCTGGAACTTCATCAAGGAAGTCATCATTAATAGTATGATGAACTTGAATAATAGAAGAAGGTGTGAGAATAGAAGTAGTGTTGGGTTTAGACAAAATTGGATCATCATGTAAGGAAGGGACTGGGGAAGGACATGGCAAAGGTAAAGTATTGAAAGAAATAGATTCATTGGAGGAAGAAACATAAGGAAAAATAGATTCATGGAAAACAACATCCCTTGAGACAAAAATAGCATGAGTGTCAAGATCATATAGCTTATAACCTTTGATATTACAAGGATAGCCAAGGAAAACACATCTTCTTGCCCTTGGTGAGAATTTGTTTCTAGTTTGGGCAATTGTAGATGCAAAATAGAGATAGCCAAAGACTTTGAGATGGTTATACTCAGGAGGCTTATGAAATAGAAGTTCAAAGGGTGTTTTATTATGCAATAAATGAGAGGGAAGTCTATTAATGAGGTATGCAACAGTTAACACACAATCACCCAAAATTTGTAAAGGAACTTGGGATTGAATCTATAATGCTCTGGCAATGGACAGCAAATGCTAGTGTTTTCTCTCCACAACAGAATTCTGTTGTGGGGTGTAAACACAGCTATGTTGATGGATAATGCCATGTGAACTAAGCAAATCAGCCATGGCAGCAAATTCTTTGGCATTGTTAGTTCTAATGGATTTCATATTTTGACTAAATTGTGTGACAACCATAGTATAAAAGGATTGAAAAAAAACCCAACATCAGATTTAGATTTCATTAGAAATAGCCAAGTGGCTCGGGTTGCATCATCCATAATAGTCAAGAAATACTTGTGGCCATCTAGAGTAGGAATTGAATAAGGTCTCCAAACATCCATATGGACTAAATCAAAAGCACAAGCACAGATTTTATTATTGAAGGGGAAAGGTAATCTTTTAAGCTTGGCTATAGGACAAATCTGATAAGCCTTATTACAGAAAGATTGTAAAGAAGGAATGGAATGACCTAAAGCTTTAAGCTTCATGTTTGATGGGTATCCTAATTTGGCATGCCACAAGAATGAAGATGCAGAACCTGCAGAAGCAGAAGTGGTTGTAGAGAAAGGAAGAAAAGAAGCATTGAACTTGTGATTGCCTAGATAATCAGCAAGTGAAGAATGAGAAACATGCTGGAGACTATCATATTGCAACAAGTACAACCCATCAACAGCCTTGCTCACCCCAATCGTTTTCCAAGGTAAAAGGCCTTAAAGAAAACAATAATTGGAGAAGAAAATAAGACAAAAAGACTGTGATAAGGTGAGTGTACTAACAGATAGCAAATTAAAACTAAATGAGGGAACACAAAGGACATTAGTGAGAGTGAGTGAAGGAGAAAGAACAACAGTTCCAATATGACTGACTTGAGCTGATTCCCTATTAGGCAATGAACCAAAGACTGTATAGTAGCAGTTATTGAAGTTAATAGATCAACTGAACAGACAAAGTGGTCAGTAGCTCCAGTATCCAATACCCAAGTCCACTTATCATAAGTTCTTCTGTTTACTACTTATGCAGAGAAAACACTACGAGATAAGTCAATACCTGACATAGAAGCACTGTCAGATGTAGAAGATTAGTGAGAAGATGCAAGAGATGAGTTAGAGGCTCCAAACATAGCAAAAAGCTGTGATATTGTTCAGGGGTAAAGGCAGTCTGTTGATGCATTGGTGTAGCAATTGAAGGACCAATAGGTAACACATCTGAAGACACTTGATGAGCCATAAAGGCTTGTTTTGAACTTAAAGCCTAGTGGAAAACCATACTTTTTATAGCATTTATCCACTGTGTGACTAGTCTTGCCACAATGTGTGCAAGTGGTTTCTCCTTCCTTTTGCCAACAACACCACCAAGAATGGACCAAGATGCTCATTTGACAACTTAGCAGCTAAAATCGTGGAATCAACCTTAGCAAAAGATGCATTAGGTACTGATCTTTGTGTCTCTTCTTGAATTAGCAAGGAGTAAACCTTACTAAGAGATGGAATAGGATCCATAAGCAAGACTTGAGATCTAACTTGGGAGAAAGAATCATTCAATCCCATTAGAAATTTCATGACTAACTCTCTTACTTGCAGATCAGTCAGCCTCTTGTTGATATTGCAAATGCATTTACCACAAGTGCAGGAAGGAAATGGACTAAGGTTCTGTAACTGATCCCAAAATACCTTCAATTGGGTAAAGAAGTCAGTGATAGACATTTCACCTTGATGAAGCCCTGCTATGTCCTTTTGAAGATTGAAAACTCTGGTCCATTTGTCTGAGCAAAATGATTTTTCAGATCATTCCAGATTTCTAAGGTAGTATCTTCATAAATGATGCTTGCTTGGAGTTTTGATGAGACTAAATTGGTTAGCCATGTCCCAACCATGTTATCACATCTTATCTAGGCTTGCACATTCGAAGGAGTTGATACCAACGATAATGAGAAGGTCAAGGTTCCATCAATAAACCCTAGTTTATTCTTGGTGAGTAAAGCTTTTCTCACTGCATGAGCCCAAGCTGCATAGTTTTCTCCACCTATTAAAGGCTGTGTGACAAGAACTAAACTTGGATTCTCTGCGTGATGCAAGAACAGAGGGTCGTCCATTGGAGATTCTTGTGAAGAAGAAGATGGACTCATAGATGTGGAAGCAAAACCCTACAGGAATTTGGGAACTTGCTCTGATACCATATCACAAAACATAATTGAAAATCTGTATTTTATTAATTAATCAAAGAGAATTACATTAGATATATATATATATATATACTGATTGTACAGGTGTGAACGCAAAAATAACCAAGTACCAGAACAAACAACCTTTCACACGTGCTAGCTACAGTACAAACTAACTATCACACGTTCTAACACTTAAGAACACACCTAAATACACTAAGCTACAGGTCGTCTGATCATTATTCTTTACTTGTATCTATTTGCCGTTTATGCTCTGTTGTAGGATCAACAACTCTGTGAACAGGGCTTGATCCTTTGTGTTACTTGCTTCTAGTCTGCTCTTGCTACTGATCTTGGTCTCTGTACTTAAACTCTGATAAGCCAGTAGGGTGGGTTAGCAAATTGAGGTTTAGCAAATGAATCTTGGAGGCTTTACTTTCCTACTGGCCTTTTGCCTCACCATACTTGCCATGGGAGCAACGGTGTTGGCATTTGTCGTGGCACATATGCTGTTTTAATGCATTCCTTGGATCTTGCCATTGCCACTAGCGTCATCGGCTTGTGTTTCTTCATCCCCGGTCTTTTCATACGTATCGGATGCTTAAGTTATTTGGGCGAAATTTGGGGCATGGGTATGTTTTGGATTAATATGAGGCGGCGCATTTTCTTGAAGTACTTGAAGATAAAGCATTAGTTTTTCCATTTCCATGTGCTTGCGTTCGCGCCAGTGCAGCTGCAGCATCGATCGAGAGGTTGTCACGTACTTAATTGGCACAACTGTTTCAGTTCATGTATCCTCACTTCTATTACATTTACATATGCAACACGATATGGGTTGATTAATTTGTCTATTTGTTCCTTGAAATTCTGGTTAATTTTTTAGTCTTGAATCAAAGTGATTATTTTTTGAACAACTATGAGCAATTTTATACTTAATTAGTTGACGACAAGTGTTGTACCATAGGCAGGCATGATCTACACACGCCACTTCTCCATGTCCGTCCATAAATGTAGGAAAATGGTTTAGGTTGATTAGAAAACGGGATCAATTTATCATATATTATACAACAAACACATTTTTCTGAGTTCTCTCTATATGTCTACTAGCATATAATCTTCACTATGTGTGGGTCACTGGGTCTTGTGTTATAAATAGAGAACCAAAAAAAAAATTGCTCTAGACAAAAGTATTTCATATACAAACACATTAAAAAAAAAAAAAAAAAAAAAAAGTGGTAACCGTTTTTTGCAATGGAATTTAAAAAATAGTACAAATAAATCCAACAAATTAAGAACATATCTCAAACGCGAATAAACCAAAATCAAATACCACAAATATAAAGGGAATAGATTAAAAGTAGCATATAACTGCAGTTTTATAATAAAATTAAAAGTACCAGTTGTAGCAAAACAGGAAAATCGTTGCTCATCCGCTGTCTAAACATTTGAAACTAAATCTTCATTAGTTAAGATCGGTACTTCAGGGAGCATATTCAGCAAGTGTTTGTTCTATTGTAGATAGTGATAAATAAGGATGTACCATTTTTTCTTGATCAAATATATGTGTGTGTGTGTGTGTGTGTGTGAGATCAAATTTAAATTGATTGCTCTCCAGTAAGCCACCTGAAAATCAAGCTAAACCAAAATATAACTGTAAGAAGCAATTATAGAAAGCTTTACTCAAAACCAACTTATAAGACCACCATCTATCAATTAAGAATTAAAGGTCACTAGCTGTCTCAAATATACAGCTCATATTGCCTAGCGGAGGATTTGTCCTGATCAGCTGTAAGACAATAATGCCTAGATTTGATTTACCTTCCTCTGCATATTCTGGGGAAAGATACCGACATGAAACCAAAAAAATCCCAATGATTTTTTATTTTAAAAACCTAAGATAAAAATTGCATAATGTTTAAGTTATATATGGTGGAAAGCTTAGAAACTCCTCACCCTAATGTGCCAAGTATTTGTGCATGCACAGAATCATTGCTTCTACTTGGCCAAGCAAAAGTCAGCTAGCAGTTTGTAGAAGAAATCAATCATTTAATTGTGATGAATGATGATGCTCGATTGCCAACAGGCCCAACGCATCTATTAACTGTCAATAATCTTAATAGATACATCATAAATTAATAACATTAGACAACACAGCAAAAGTTTTATCACGACTAATGAAACAAAAGAGACGCTACTCTGCATTATATATTACTTGGAGACTGAGAAAGTAGTCGCTAATGGTCACAAACATGACCAAAGACTTTAGTGTCCAAGACATAATGCAATAAGGAATATTCAAATAAAGGCAATAATAGAAGTGGGTTTGCTATATATAAGGAATAATTTTAACAATCCATATATACCTGAATTACCTTTTAAAACTCAATTATACGACATAGACCATTTGGGTTACTTGCATAACTTCCTCTAGAAATCCAGAGAACAGAATTATATCTTTGTAAGACGTGGCAGAAAAAAACCCAATCAAGCAAACAGAATATCAAGAAACCTGATAATGTGTCATCCAATTTGGTCCTAGCAGTATACGCCCAGTTGTACCCATCAGTGTATTATTCTTATAATAAAAGCTTGTTACTGAATGAATCAGGTAACAATTTTTCCATATGTTCAAAATGGAAAATTAACTCTTTAGATGGTGCCCAAATAATAGACTTGACCAAAACTGAATCCCTAAGTCAAAACTTTTACTCATCACCATAATATACTTTCCTTTGCCTTGGGAGAATGGGGAGAAGTTTAAGAATCACAGCCTGGATAGATAGATGAGAGAGAGAGAGAGAGAGAGAGAGAGAGAGAGTTTATTAAAGGAATATGTACCTACCAGCGAAGCAACGGCGCCCTGAGGCTGTTTGAGTCGTAGTTAGAATCACTTCCCCATTGTCCAATTTTTCCTTGTCCCAGTGGTCTGCATCGTCTGGAATGCTGAAGAAACTCATCACTGTCACAGAAGAGATGGCACAGTCACTCCATAATTCTCTCTATTCTCACCACTCATCACAATGATCAACAAATTGAACATCTCTGTAAATAATTTTTCCAATTGAATCAAACTCCTTTTGCACTCTAGATTAATGTGCATTTGAAGCTGACTTTTATCAACAATGAAAATAATAATGAAGTCCAAATTCACATGCCATTCATAAAAAGAACCGAAATCACATGATGTTCAATTAGAAATAATGCAAATTGCTAGGTTCTTGTGATAACAACATTATAACATAACAGGCGTTAAGGTCCAAACAAACCAGAATAAACTCAACATTTAAATGTAACAAATCAATTTCATCCTAAAGATTTTCCATTCAATCTCTTCCTTGGTGCAAATAAGATCTTACTCAAATGACACTTACCTGTAACTATATAATCTAAACCCTAATAAAAATGTTATGACACTTCGCAGTTTGCACCAAAACATTTATTTATTTATTTATTTCTTTTTTTTTTTTGCACTTTTGACAACAAGGGTGTCTAAGATGGTGGTTAGAGGTTTCGAATTCAGGACTTCAAGGATCTCGTGAAACCTTAGTAACCACTGATAGTACTATAACCATCCAAAGACATAATTAACTAATATGGGAACTTAATCAAGTTTGCTTTATGCTCTATACATAGCCTCCACTAAATAATGACAGAGTCTAGAACAACATTAGAGTTAAGAGGCCAGTGGAACTCACAAGGTTTCTATAAGGATTATGATTAGTAAACCATAACAATATATTAAAGCGCTAAGGTTTAGAGATCTATACACAACACATTTATTGGTAGTCTTAACAATATTTATTTTATAACTCAACTAAAATTTATGTGAAGAAGGATCTTAATCGGATGATTTAACAATAAAAACTCAAGAATTAATTGTCTAAAGTAGTTTTATGAAATTGATTGATTTTACGCAAAACAAAACTAATGAATTAGTTCGGAGGGAATATTAAGCATTTAACATGTCTGAATTCTACGATAAATCAAATAATTATACAAACCAAGTATGGTTTGTATAATTAAAAAATATATTTTATATTCTTTAATTATAGTAATATTGGCATTTAACTTTTAACTTTATTTGATTCACTCCATCCATTAAATCCATTAACTTGTTTGGGAGTTCACAAGGGAATATAATTGAATTATAAAAAAATAATGGAATGAAATGTACTTAAGGAAAATGAATGGAAAAGAAAGGAATAAAATGTAATTAAGTAACCATGTTTGGTTATTTTAAATTAAAGGAATGGAATGAATGAAAGGTAAGTAACCTTGTTTGGAAGTAACATAGAGGGAAATTAATAGAATCTATTAGAAATTTAGACCCCTTAAATCAATTAGATTAACCTAGTTAATTAGCCAAGTGATTAACTTAGTCAAATTATACAATTCTAGGTTATCACAAACATACAATCATATCAAGAATATAAAGCAGCGGAATAATAAATAACTCAATGATATGATCACCTAGGAAACCACACGGAAAAACCTGAGGAGGATTTAACCTAGCTATCCTCAAGGTAAACCTGAATCCACTATGCGAAAGAATCTAAGTTCATACAAAAGGACTTACAAGCTCCCCGCTTGACTTCCTAATGCTACCCACCAGTAGAACTTATTGACACGACCATGTGCAAGCTCCGAATCCACGGACTCCTTCTTTCTTGGATTCTCAAATCAGCTACAAGCACCTACGCTTGTTATTCTTTAAGCTCCAATGGCAGCAACCGAGTTGATCATCAAGATGTTGATACTATCTCTACCTTGAAAACCCTAAGTTTTGTGTAAAGGAAAGCTCCTCTAGATCTCACAAGAGATTTACACAAAACAGAAAAGTATGAGCAACAAAACAACAAAAGCAACTCTGAAAACATGGCTAGGGTTTTGCCTTTTATACCTTGGGTAAAAACAGAAAACCCAAAACGTTTAATGAGTTAAGGCTGAGTTGGAAAATTATACAGAAAAACATTATGCTCAAGATTCGATCGATCAAGTCTAACTTTCGATTGATCGAGCCAAGCCGAAATGCACCGATGCATCTACAGCCTCTCGATTCCAACTTTACATAAAAATATAACTTTGAGCAAGCCTAAACAAGACTAACCATATTGGTTTGATCATGGTTTGCCAACATTACACATTAGAGTTCTAAATACATAAATTCCTAAATTTTTAGAACTTAACAAACTCCCCCTTTGGCAATCCGTGACAAAACACAAACACAAAACTCAAAGTTTACAAGTAGAAAGCTCTTTACCAAAATAATGCTTATAAACACTAAAACTCAATCCCAACTACTATCTATCAGTTGCAAGTGTAGACAACAGCTCAATTGAATCAACCTGTATATTCCTGAAACACTCAACAAACGCATAAATGCATGTGTGATAGAAAACAGTAAATAAACAGGTATAACATTCTTGTATGATTCACACAACATATAATAAAGACATATATCAATGAATAACTCATAAATATAAATCAATAAGCAGTCAATCACAAGAAACAAGAATCATGTATATCAAAAACAATGTAACACCTAAAAACAGTTACTCCCCTTAACATGAATAGCCTCAAAACAATGAAATACAAAGTGAAGCACCTAAATACAATCTAACATCTCCACTAGCTCCTCAAAACCAAAAAACTCTCCCCCTAACTACAAAAACTCCTTTACAGTGTCAAAACTCTACTCCCCTTTTTTGTGATGGAATGCCAAAGGACAATCACATGCTATCATCAAAAGGAGGTGGAAAGGGTGAAAGAAGATGTGCTACATCTGCACGCAGAGCACGAATCTCGTCAAGCAAGTCCACCAAAATCTAACTATAAGCTACCTGAACGGTCATGACAGTCTCCAAGGTACGACGAATATCAAAGTCATCCGAAGAAGGTGGAGGAACATCAATAGCAGCAGCATCACCAGTAGGATCAAGAACATCCTCACCAGTAGGACCTGTAGAAGAAGAAGGAGGAGGTGCGCTACCAGAAGGCTTAGACCTAAGGTGTTTAGAGCTAGCTCGAAGATGAGCAGCCCTCTGTCTAAGAAAAGACGCACCTATAGGAGCAATCACATGAACGGGCTCAGAGGAAAGGAAACCACTAAGATCAAGATAAAGCAAAATCCTATGAATAAAAATAGGATGAACAAAAGCATGAGAAGAAGATGAACTTCTATAAAATTCATTCAAAGAACGTAGAAACAAATGGGGAAAACTAATAGGAGCATTAGTGACAAGAGCATACAAAAAGACACACCGCTCGAGAGGAATGGTGTGAAGATGAGAAATGGGCCAGATAGAATGACAAGCTATCCTAAAGAAGAGATAGTGCAACTCAGATAGCTCAGCAGAGGTGATCCTAGGATCAGAACCCCACTAGATAGAAGACCCAGTGATGTAAGACATGACATCATTCAACAAAGGAGACTCATCATAAGGGTAGACTGGGTGCTGGACCAAGGGTACCCTAAGAGCATTAGCCACTACCGTAGGAGTAATGGAGTACTCTACGCCTTGTATCTAACTCTTTACTAAAGTGTTAAAATCATAGACGAGGATAGAGATGTTCGAGAAGAACTCTCTAATCAGGGTAGCTGGAGGAGGAGGATCAGAAACATCCAACAGAGATAACTAGCCTCGATGCTCAAAATTTGCCCTAATGGCAAGATCAGTCTCGTCTAAAAGAACAGAATGCTCAGCCCAAATCTTTCTCTTAAGGTTTAACTTCTCATAAATCTCTTGGTTTTTCTCACTTGGAAACCTTTCTTGGTCAAAGGAAGGAGGGGAAGGAGTAGGTGAGGGGACAGACCTACGAGCCCTAGTCTTCCTAGGCATAGTGCTAAGGAAAGGACAGAGATACAAAGAGAAAACCAAAAATAACACAAAAACCAAGGGCAGACTGCAAGTTAGCTCAAAAAAAATATAGAACAACAATCTATATGATGCATGAACAACCACAATGTCATGATGCATGTACTAATGCAGTAAGCAAAGTTCAAATTAAGATCAATTGCACAAAATTGGCTTGAGCATAGAGTTTCTAACAAAAACCCTAAAAATTTGAAAAACTACTTGAATTTTTTGAAACATAATTGATGAATTGAGCATTACATGACATAACACACAAATTATAATGCCTAATTACATCAAAACAACAAGCTAATTTCATCAATTTCAATCTAATTGAACAAAATCCCCAATTCAGATTCAATGCAAGCCCTAAAGTTTTAATTTTTCTCAAAACCCAAAATTGATCAAATTAAACTATCAATATCAAGTTTATATCATGTCCCCACAAAAACCCATTGATCAATTTCACAAAATAAGGCTTGATTCATCAAAAACCCAAAATTTTGTATAGTTCGAAAAACCCAAATCAAAATGCATGAAAAATGCATGAAATGAGAAAATAATATCAAAAGGAAGGGTAATATGGACATACCCGCTATAGGAGTGAGAAACCTTGCAAAAAATTTGGAAGAAAACAACAAAAAAATCGCTACAGAGCCTTGCCGAGTCGGAGAGAGAAGAGAAAAGTTTGAAACTTTTTGAAAAGTGACTTTGAAAAAGTCAGATCTAAGTTTTGAAAAAACTTGATTCACGATATTCGATTGATCGAAAATCATATTCGATCAATCGAATCAATCCGAGACTTTTAAAAGAATTGAAGCACATTTTCAATTGATAAAAAAACAGACTGGATCGATCGAAACAGGCAGAGGCTCACAAAATTTTTAAGAAAAAAACACAGTTTTTGAAAGAACAAACACTTTTTGACACAAATTCCTCAAAGCATTAGATTTGATGAACAAAATGCATGAGTATGAGATGGAATGCCTTTTCAAAAACCCAAGTTTTAATCCCAGTTTCTCCAAAGAAAATTTCAACCATTCTCCCTTTAAGTTCTCAAGCAAAAAACAAATGTTTTGCATAATACTAAAGATATTTTCAAACTTGGTTGGTCAGACCAAAAACACACACAATAACATGTACAGTGTTTAGCAAAGAATAACTTGTGTAGTGTGTGCAAACTAGTAAAAACTTAAGATACATGTAAGGTGATATGTGAATAGAAATCAATCACAAAGTCTACAAAATTTATCACACAGAATTTAAAAGAGACTATCACCAAAAGAGTTACATCATATAACTCCCACATCTCCTAGAACATAAGCTTGCAATTATGTAAGTTTCTTGAATTTTGCCTCATTATTTTCTGGATTGGCATCAAGCCTAATAGTACACACCAATTTTAATTATGTGAAATGGCATCAAGCCTTATAGTACACACCAATTTTAAGTATTAAGTAATTAATCGAGGCTACAGCTTATGTTCTTTTTGTACATGTGCTGCACTTTCTCGAGTACAAAATCTTATGATATGCACTAAGAGCATTCACATCAGCATTTCTATTTTACACATTTATTTTTACACTAAAAACCAACTTTTTCTATTTTACACATACACTTTTACAAAACACCCACATCAATTCATTTATTTTACAAAATTTTATAATAAAATATTCATTCTTTTTAATTTTTTTATTATTTCTCCCAACTTCCAATACATACACGTTCTCTCTCTCTCTCTCTATCTCACTTTCTCTACCCCTTCTTCTGATCTGTTGCTATCTCTCTCTACTCATTTCTCTCTTTATCTCCATCTCTCCACAGCTTCACTGAAGCTTCTCAAACAACAAGACCCAGCAATACTCATCTCTCTCTTTATCTCCATCTCTCCACAGCTTCACTAAAGCTTCTCAAACAACAAGACCCATCTCTTTCTTTATCTCCATCTCTCCACAGCTTCACTGAAGCTTCTCAAACAACAAGACCCAGCAACAGATCAGAAGCACCGAGCAAGCACCGATCGATCGGACACCCAGCAAGCACCGATCACCGATCGGACACCCAGCAAGCACCGATCACCGATCGGACACCCAGCAAGCACCGATCACCGATCGGACACCCAGCAAGCACCGATCGGACACCCAGCAAGCACCGATCAGCTTCACTCCTCAAGTACCGATCTGATCTCCGAGCAAGCACCGGTCAAATCTCCGAGCACCGATCTCCAGCAAGCACCGATCTCCAGCAACTGTAGCGTGGGTTTGTCTGTGTTCTTTGTGTGTGGGTTTGTCTGTGTTCTTTGTGTGTGGCTGTGTTCGTGTTTGTGTGCATCTGATGAGGAGAAAAAGATGAGGAGATGAGGTAGTTGTGCACGGAGAGAAGAGAGAGAAAAATTGGTGCGAATTTATATTAATAAAATAATAAATACAAGAGCTACAGTAACCGTGTATATATACACGGTTACTGTAGCTCATGGATAAATATAAATGATTATACCAGACTTTGGAAGCACTGATGTGGAGCAATTTTGAGCCAAAATGTGTAAAAATAGTAGTTTTTTCTATTATACATGAGTTTCCATCCACTGATGTGAATGCTCTAAGGTGTTCATGATTGGCTAGTGAATAGTGGTGAGATGGTTATTTATGCCTTTCTCAAAAGGATCAAGTCCGACAGTCAAATAACATGTGACTTCAAGATCAAGACAAAGTGATAAACACCATAAACATCTTTCCCACACAACATGCACTACAAAGTTTCAACTAGTCAAGTGCAATAAATAAACTCATCAAAACTAAACAAGGTACACAAGACATGTTATGTGTAAATAAATTGACCAACCTTATTTTCAAAACCAAGAAAAATAATGCCAAACAAATTTTTGCTTTCCTTTTATATATATATATATATATATGTTACAATTTCTGTAAACTGGGATACAAGAAATAAAAGCCATCTGTTTACAACTGGTAAAGAGAGGGAGGGGTTTTCTGAAGAAGAGCTAAAACTAGATTCTTACAAAACCAAAACCTGCTTCAGACTGGAGAGGAGGCTCACTTATATAGAGGAAGGGAGCGTCTTCAACTGCTGAAAATCCGGAAGGTAAATTGCTTTAACTCGGGTGAAAAATCATTTCAGCCGAAAGCAAATAGTAACCTCGTGATTATTTGTCGGGGCACTGTAGAGTGAACAGTAACGGTCACTGTACTAAATAGTGTCTTGTCCCTTTGCTTTTCAGAATCACTGTTCAACTTTTACTGTTTGGTGAATAGTGATTTGTCGGGTACTGTTGTTGTGCAGTATCTTGCATAGTAACCGGAATTGGGAATTCTTCTGTCTTTAATCAGTATCATAGCCATACCATGAAGAGGGCTATCATGATTATCATGTTCATGAAATGTGGCGAATTTATCACAAACTCCACACCAATTCAGATCTTCATACTCAGAAGGTTTGGTGATGAAGTCGTTGGGATTTTTACTGGGAATGGTCCAACGGAGGCCTAAAGCTGCAGTATAATAATCTTTGGTGGTGAAGACAGAAATTCTTTCTGTACTTCCAACAAAATGATAATTTTTCCATAATTCTTCTGCGATCATGGGGATGGCATTACTGAAAAAAGTCCTCCAGCAATCAGCAAGACTATGGGGATTGCTGAAATCAAGATAAGTATTGCCTTCCCACCAAGGACCCTGGTGGGTAAACCCGTTGATTAAAACCAGGTGTTTGGATGGTGTAACATCCATCCAGCTGCTACTATCCCATTGTGGGAGAGTGCTCCAACATCTGACTGAGGCATAGGGAGTTCTTCCCTTGGTAATGACATCTTGGATGATCTGTGGCAGTTGAGCGATCTGGCCATGATGAGTTAGTTTTATTAGTCTGATAAAACCGTACTCGAACATTTGAGAGAGCCAGCTAGGACTTCTGTCTATTTCTTCTTCGTCATAACCATCCTCATAGTTGATTATCAGGCCAGGAAAAGGGTGTCCTTTTGAATAAACCCTTTGACTGCTTCCAAAGTATTCGTCCCATGCAGACTGGGCCAATGCTCTATCAACGGAGGCCTCTCTGTCATCATCTGATTCTCCAATTATCGGAAAGCGGGTAGTGACCAGCATTCTGAAGTGTGCACACCATTGGTCGAATGATATGTACATATTGTAAGAACAGAGGATATGATTTTGTATCTCTGGGAGCAGGTTGGCAACGGCACTTCTTAGGTTAGTTTGAGCCTTAAGGCTAAACTTAGCGTAATCAGTACCCATAATAGTCTTTTTATCCGTTGAATGGATATCCTCTTTGCCAAAGAGTTGACTAGTTAGGACTTCATTTCCAAACTCAAGGTTGGCTAGATGGATTTCTAGGGCTTGGAGAGTTGTCTGGAAACGACTGTATCTGCTTAGGTTCCATGCAAACTGGAGGTTGTCAAGGATGCACTTAATGGAAAGTGGGAGGGTCTGGAAAGCTCCTTTTTTCCATTGTAGATCTTCTGATACAACTTCCTGCAAAGTAACACTAATGTCACCACTGGAGTATGTCACCTCTGCTGGGACATAATCCTGAAGGGATGTTGACCCTCTATGGTTTCCCTTAGAGGATGCACCTTCATGCATTACAAAAGGAGTTCCTACTGCAGGAGTCCTTCTGTCTTGAGGATAGCCCGATGCCGGTGCTTTCCCCTTGTTCCTCTTCTCTGCTGAAGGGGTCAACTTACGCCACATTGTGGAAAAAGATTTTTTCTTATTTTCCTGCAGAGNCTTTTTGAGCCTAAGTCATCCATCTTGTGGGTGGGACTCAAATTGGTCCTTACAATTTCTTTTTGGAATTGACGATTTCATTCTCACATCTCTATTTTTTTTAGTAAAAAATGACTTTTCCAACTACATTATCCGAAACCCACTCAAAATTAGGATGAATTATTAGGTATGTCTAACCCACTCTCATTGAGGGATCCACTGGCAGCCTAATTATTCCCTTGTTTAAACTTTAAACCCTTTTGCAGTAACCTAAACTTTGTTTAGGATGGCTTATATAAAATAAATCAGAAAACAAGTTGTCATGCATCATCTTATTAATAAAATGATTTCCCTATTGTTTTGTTAAAGAGGGTGCGTTCACTTACCCACCCCAAAAAAAAAAAGAAAAAAAAAAAGAGGGTGGGTGCGTCGGCGTCCTCGAGTTTCAAAGGGGTTGAATTTGACTATCATTTCAATTTCAACTTTCCAACTTTAGACAAAAAAATTATAAAAAGTTGGAAACGTTGAAATTGAAATGATAGTCAAATTGTCAACAACACATATTTTGGCAACATTTCAGATTATTTGGCAGCTTTTGTCAGCTTTTGGCAATTTTTTGTTTTTTGTTTTTTTTTTTCTCTTTTGATATATATATATATATATATATATTTTAAGTGAAGCCCAAAAAGGATTGGTAACATTTCCCATAGAATAAATATCTTCCCATTTCTTTTGGAGGATTTTAGTCTGTCTTCTAGTTCAATGAGTTTCAAAGGGGTTGAATTTTACTACCATTTCAATTTCAACGTTTCCAACTTTAGACAAAAAATTATAAAAATATAAATCTTCTGGACTTAAGTTATATCCCTGTAATAGTAAATAACTTGTAGGCATGTCCAGAGTGCTAGAAACTTCCTAATTTTTATACACTATCTTTTTACACCGATTTAATATATGTTTTTATGGAAAAAAAAAATTAATAGATTGTCACAAGGACAAGGGTATTGGTTTAAGAAACATTTTTAGAAAAATTTTTATATAAAAAAAGAGTAATTAATTCTTTTAACATCTTTAAATATTTTTCATAAAAGTAGTATCAAATCATTTCTAATAAAATGTTATATTAATAAAGAGGAATGTTACAAGTATAAACTAATTTACAAACATTTTCTTTCTTAAAAAAAAAAAAAAAAAACATTTTACAAACCACTAAAGTGGCATGGTACATGTTAGCTAAAAATAATGAGCTGGACTAAATGGTCAAATTTTAAGAATAAAAATTAATTATAATTTTTTTCTCAAAAAAATTCATTATAATATTTAATAGACAAAACTTAAATACAGTACTTTAGATACTGTTCCTTAAGTTCTTAAGATTCAACCATATGGTTATTTAACTAAAAAATATACTTCCATCCCATGACAAAAAACTCACATGACAAAATCTTAAAAATGAATTTAAAAAATAACATCTAAGTATTGTAACTAAGTCTTACTCTTTTTTAATTAAACCAAAACTTAAAAACCCAATTGATGGTGACTGTTCATATCCTCCCTGATTTCACTGTTTGCCAGCTTGCATCTTAGAAGCCCAACAAAAAAAGGGCAAACTAGAAGCTCAGCTCTACAGAAAAGTTACACAACCTCCCAAAAGCCAAAATTCTAATAAAATGATACTCCTATATTAATAAAGAAGAAGGATACAAACATAAACTAATTTACAAACATTTTCTTTCTCAAAAAAAAAAAATTTAAAAACATTTTACAAACCACTAAAATGGCATGGTACATGTTAGCTAAAAATAATGAGCTGGACTAAATGGTCAACTTTTAAGAATAAAAATTCATTATAATTTTTAATTAAACCAAAAACTTAAAATACCCAATTTATGGTGATTATTCATCTCCTCCCTGATTTCACTGTTTGCCAGCTTGCATCTTAGAAGCCCAACAAAATAAATGAATAAAAAAGGGCAAATTAGAAGCTCAGCTCGACAGAGAAGTTACGCAATCTCCCAAAAGCCAAAACACATGAACTCTTGCGAGCTCGCTCTAGTCTCCACAATCATTGTGTTAAGAGATTTAGGGGGTGTGTGATATTTTCAAATAACAATTTTTAGTTTATAAAAAATATTACATGTGTATTTTACACACATTATCACCTACACATATTTTCATACACGTTTTTAAATAACAGTTTTCAGTTTTTAAATGCATATATCAAATACCACCTTAGCATGTTTGGCAGGGGCTTTTAAGTATTGTTGTTCAAAATAATGTGAAAACTACAGTTTAAAAAGTATTATGAAAATATTTAAAGTACTTATAATGCAAAAAAATGTATTTGTTACTACCATGTTTTAAACAACATATTTTAAAATGTGAAAAAATATAATTGTATGTTTAATCTGTTCATGTATTTTTCTTTAAGTGGTAACTTTCTAATAAGTACAATTATTTTATTAATATTTATTAGAGGAGTACATGTGAGAGAGAAGGGAGGAAAAGAGAGAGAGTAAAAAAAAAAAGATGAGGTGTGCATGTGAGAAAGAGAGAGTTGTAATTATGTTAAGTTTTATCAAGTGAGTCCCACACTTTTCTAAATATTTACAAAAGTGTCATTGAGTAATGTTACTTGAAAATTGGTGGCAGAAGTTTTCTAAATGTTTACAAAAGTGTCATTGAGTAATGTTATTTGAAAATTGTTTAAATATCCCAAAATGAGAAACGTAACTCAAACCCTCTTAAATGAAATCCATTACCAAATGCATTTTTTTTTTACCCACAGTTTTTAGTGTTTAAACACTGAAACTATTGTTTGAACTTTCTTATCAAACAAACCTGCCCCTGCCTTTACTATTCGCTTCTATTTCCTGGATCCAAGGGCGGCTTGATGCATTTGGAAGCCTTAGGTAAAAACTGAATTGAGGTATTTTATATAATTTTTTTATAAAAAAAATATTATTTAAACTCTATTATCTTATTTTACATGCAGAATTACTAATTAACTACGTAGAATTGTTTTTTGAAAAAGTCTATAGACGAAAAATTTGATAAAATTTTTCACATCGGTTGATGTAGCAGAATGATAGTGGTGATAGTGGTAAGTAAAAATGTGATGTCAATAGTAGACCTAGATGAGAACCAGTAAAAGTTTGTCATCTCAACTATTGTGAAATTTGTTGTGTATTGCTTTTTTTTCCCCCTACATTCACAACAAATTCTCGGTGTTAAGTTTTTACCAATTCTAATTTGAACCCACCACTTAAATTGCTTTTTTTTCTTACCAATAACAACCAATTTCAACTTACTACTTAAGATTTGTTGTGAAAAATGTTGTTGACGTAATATTTCTCTCTCTCTCTCTCTCTCTCTCTCATATTTGATAAAAAATATTATTTTATTTATTGGCTAATATTTGGGTTTAATTAATACTATCACAATAAAATAAATAACCATAGTTATTAAAATTTGGGGACTTTTTTATACTTGAGGGGCTTGGGCGATTGCCTCATTTGCTTGTACTATAGAGCTGGCCTTGCCTGAACCATGAAAAAAGCACCTCTCCCAAACTCACAACAACGTTGTTTCCACCAATAGTTATTCTCCCACCCCTTTGAACCCTCCAAACACAAAGTCAATATTTTTTTTAAACGTTTTCATATATTCATTCATCCTTTTGGGTATTGGCTAACATTTGTAAATCATTAATGGATGTTCTCTCAGGTACTTCGGAGGCCATTCACCCATTGTAAAGATTTGTAAATTTGTCTATGATGGTAACATTTCTTATTAATAAATGCTCTAAGAGCATTAGTTAATTAGTCTAAGCGCATTCATTACTTAGACTTTTTTTTTTAACGGAAAAAGGTTTACATATGTTCATGAGCATTGGTTTAGGGAATATTTTTTAAAATTTGTATGAAAATATAAAAAAGTAATTGATTTTTTTTGACAACTTTTTATATTTTTCATAAAAATATTAAAACTTTTTAAAAATATCTTATTAAGAAATTGCCTAAGAAAACCATTTTTTTTATTACTCTCAATCAGTGTGAGTTTGGATAGCAAATGCGGTTGGCGTTTGCGTTTTTCCCTAAGTCCTGTGCATTATTCACGGGACTCGTAAGTACGAAATTCAGCAAATGTAACTTTAAAACTGGGTTCTACAGGCACTATTTATAGTTTAAAAATTATTTTACTACAGTGTTTTCATTAATAAATTTTCAGTTTTCAGCAATAAGCGGCATCCAAACAGACCCTCAATTATTTTAACAAATTATAAAATTAGATATGTATTTGAATACCGCTTATTTACTGAAAACTAAAAATTTATTATTGAAAATATTGTATCAAAATATTTTTTTTATTGTGAAACAGGGCCATGAGAACAATGCCACCCATTTTTTATCACTATCACTTCACTGGTCTATAAACAATGCAATGAAACCGGCCAAGTGAAACGCAAACTAAGGGTCCGTTTGTTTTGGTGGTAAATGATTTCAGGAAATCATTTACCATCTGACCTCAGTGTTTGGAAGTCAAGGAAAATTTTAATTTCCGGAAAATATGCTTCAGTTTGACCAAATTTACTCCTTTGACCCAAAAATGGTTTTACTATCTCATTTTCCCTTCAAACCATTTCCGGAAAAGAGCCTCATTCGCGCAGAGAGAGAGAGAGAGAGAGAGAGAGAGAACAAACCAAACCGAGCTCCGATCCACCACCACAGCCCATCGCCGGTGCCCACGAGCCTTCGACTTCACCGGCGCGACGAACTGACGAACCCACGAGCCTTTGACTTCGCTGGTGGCACGAACCCACGAACCCACAAGCCTTCGACTTCGCCTTCGCGCCACGAATCGATCTTCGACTTCGTCGACGAACCCAGAGCCCAGATCACCACCGAAGACCGATCCACCGAAGACCGATCCACCGAAGACCAATCTTCGACTTTGCCTTCGCATCACCACCGATCCCTCTTCCTCGCTCTCTCAGTTTGGCCGAACGGTGGATTTGATCGAATGGATCTCTCTTCCTCGCTCTCTTAGTTTGGTCGAACGGTGGATTTGATCGTGTTATTGTGATTTTTGTTTTTTTTAAGTTTATATGTTGAAATTTTCTATTATAAAATTTGTTTGGTAACTGAGAAAATGGGTGAGAAAATGTGAGAAAGTAGTAGGAAAATAGCATTTTCAAATGCAACCAAACACATGAAAACATTTTTTAGAAAAATTTGAATAATACTGCCGAACACTTGAAAATATTTTCTTTTTTCAAAAAATAACATTTCTGAAAAATAGATATTTTTCACCCTAATACGCAACACAAACACAATCGCAAACACAAACGCACGCAAAAATCTGCTACCCAAACGTACACGTATTTGAGATAATGGCTTAGATGGAAAGTTTCTATCAATAGAGTCGCATTCATTAGCCAGTTGAGTCAAGGCGGCACAGTTTCAACTTTCAAGACTTCAACTTCGAGGGCTCCTCTACATATCTTTAAAAAATAATAAAAAATAAAAAATAAAAAACAAAAAGGTTTGACTTTTCAGGAGTCAGGATCCGTATCCGTTATATTTTTCTGACTTTTTACAAATTTCAAAAAGAAAAATACGTGAACACACCTTATTATTTTGCGTAAGGATTTTGGAAATTTTTTTTTGAAAATTGAAAAAAATAATGATAATTTTTTTAATTCTTAAAAAATATTTTTAAAAATAAAAACTTTAATGTGTGTTTTTAGGCCACACGTTAACCAGACTCTTTGTACAATAACTTAATAGAGGTCGTTTAATAAACACTGTTCATTTTAAAATGCATTCCCAAACAAAAAAAAAAAAGAAAAAGCGGTTCATTTGTGTCTCATTGGCCCCTATAAATTAACGCAATACCACCAGGCTGGTGCCAACCACTATGAGGACCTAGTCCCACATTGTAAGAGAGAACAAGCCAGCGGCAGAGAGAGATTAGAGTCATTAGACTGTGTGGAGTTTCGGCCGCCATGGATGAGAAATCTTCTAGTGAAACCAGAGGGAACCCCATTCGATGCAGAGGTGCGTAAAAACTGTTTTGTTTTTTTGTTGTGTTGCTTTTCTAGTCTCCATATTCTTTCTACAGTGAAAAGTAGTTTCACTTCTTGTCTCTCTTGGAATAGTGTCTGAAAGTGACTTATTACTGTTGTTGTTGTTGTTGATTTTTGTGTTGTATTGTTGTAGCTGCGGTTAGTCGCAAACCAGGTGAGCCACTAGTGATAGAGGAGGTCATGGTTGCACCTCCGATGCCTCATGAGGTTCGGATTCGAATCATATGCACCTCTCTCTGCCACAGTGATATCACTTTCTGGAAATTGAAGGTTTAACCATATTGACTCTGAAAACTCTCATACTTTTATTTCTACCTTTCATAACTTCTTGAAATTTGGTTCATAAAATATATGCCAATTTTTGTTTTATGTTTGAAGGATTTTCCTGGAATTTTCCCAAGGATTCTCGGCCACGAAGCTATCGGGTTAGTCTTACATTCTTTCTTGTCCATTTATTATTGTGTTTTCTTGTGATGCGAAATGTCGTATGGAGTTTCTCGCGATGATGTGTCTTGTGATTTACTGTTTTTTCCCTGCTATGATGTATACTCCTCCGCTCATAATTTTGTGCGTCCCCCAGTTTTATATTTCTTTTCTTTTCTTTTTTGGTTAAAAGGGATTTTCATTAAAAAGTAAAAACAAACAACAAAACAACAGAGCACTGAACAGATGCACTGAACCACTTGGATTTTGTGGAGCATGTAATCATTGAGGATGGTGGTGTGTGGCTGTTTGTTGTTTTGTTTTCCCCTGCTGGTGTTTGTGCTCTCTCTGTTGTGGCTCTTTTTCTTTTGAATGAATAGTTCATGTTTTCTCATAAAAAAAAAAAAAAAAAAAAATACAGAGCACTGTCACTGCCTCGCCACAGTGGCAAGGTCAGCATTCATGAGTCTCACATAATACGTATCAGAAACATCCAGATTTACAATAGACAAAAATATCAGGGCTCGGAGGGAATGTAAAGACAACAAAACTCTCCGACATAATGGCACCCCTTCTAGCCAGCGCATCAGCGCCCTTATTCCCTTCCCGATACACATGCTCAATGCGCACTTGATGGAACCCGTCCAGCAATAATCTGCAATTATCAATAATAGGAGAAAAGATTCTGTTAGTGCAATTGTTAGACTTAGCAGTTCCACAATTACTTTCGCATCTAGCACCACAACCAAATTTTGAATTCCAATGCTAGAAGCCAGTTTTAGACCATCCCTCAAAGCCCAGACTTCTGCCACTATGCTAGTAGCATATCCAATCGAGCTTGAGAAACCTCTCACCCATTTTCCTTCATTATCCCTGATTATACCTGATAGGCCACAAACGTATTGACCCATTGTGATTAAATTAATTAATTAACCAAATTATTAATTAATTAATTTAACATGCAAACGTGTGGTAGCACAAACAAATCACCAATAAACTAATTATGCAGCAAAAAATAAATAACACGATGATTTGTTTACGAATAGGGAAAAACTTGACGGCAAAAATCCCACCGGGTGATTTTCAGGTCACCACTCTCGAAACTCCACTATTATCACAACAAGCGGTTACAAGTAAAGGAATTCCAAGTACCTTACCAACTTACAGTTGAACCCTTACCCCAATACTCAATTGAACTTGTTCTGCAGTGACAGTTTCCCTTTTTGATGCATGGCTCCCAAGTACGTGACAAACCAATTGCGCGGATCCCAGTATGCGACTTAATCACCAGCTAGAAAGAGTTGTTGGCTGCAAAGTTCTTCAGTTCATCCACGATGAAGATCAAAAAGATGCTTGGTCACAAAACCCAAAGGTGCACATACACAACAACTTCTTCAAAAGAGATGAACTAGGGCATAACTTTGTCTTCGATCACAATTTGCTTGAACAGAGTTTTCTCAATACTTGTGCAACTTGTGAACTCTTTGACGGCCCTTAAAACAATCTTTTTATATGCCTAGGGTTAGAAGAAAAGAAGGTCTAAATACACATCCACGGATCTCAAGAAAATAGATCAGAAATTCTGAAATTCATAGACCTCGATAGATAGAATGTGTCGAGAAGTTGTTGAGTAGGTGTCAAGCCATGGGCTTGAGACAGCTTTTTAAACCTCGACACATGCAGTTGTCGAGATTTAATGACTGTGCACTTCTTTCTCTTGCTTCTTGGACAGACTTGATGACTTCAACACTTGATCTTGAAATCTTATTTCTTGAAGTATTAAACACACCTAGAATTACCCAATTACAAGTTGAGTGCGTTTTGTCAAAAAATTAGCCAATTACATAAAAGAATGACATATGTTCTTAACAAGTGAAACACATATGTCCTAACAATACCTCTTTCCCCTGCTTTTCCTGGGTTGCCAAAAGAGGCATCATCAGTGTTCAACTTGTGCCATCCCACCATTTCACAGTAGTGATAGATTTGTATTTCAGAGGCCTGGTCTTACTTATGCAGAAAAAGAACTCAGTGGCTTGGCTTAGGCACAAAGCACGAAGGTTGGGATTAGGGGGGGCATTCTCATACATGACTCTATTTTTGTGCTTCCACAGATTCCAAACAACCATGGGGAAGACAATATTCTAGGGTGCTGTGATATGATGGGGGAGGTTGCTTAACCAATTACTCTTCAACCATTCTTCAAGTCCTGACCCAAAGGAATTCAAGAGGGGGTATGGCACCCGAATCCTATTCCAAAGTTGATTTTAGGAAGCATATTTCACAAATTATAACTTTGTCAAACTTTTCCTATAAAATAACCAAACTTTAATATAGATTATTATTTTTTTTTAACATGACATATTATGATTATTGGAATATAAAGTGGATAGAAGATTTGTATATGCCTATTGTAAGGACACAATTTGGCTTCCAAGCCCAAAAGATTGATGAACTTAGTCCCAAAGAGTTCAATACAAAGAATTTGTAGAAAGTGGGTTGGAAAACTGAGCTTTAATGAGTTTGACAACAAATAAAGTGGATTCAGATGACAAGAAAATGAAGACAGACTGGTTTAATCTAAAGAAAATCATCATTGGCACAATCTGAGGAGATCGGTTCTTATATATTTCTCTCAAGTTTGACTACAAGTTCAACTTTTGATTGCTACAGTATTTTTCTCTTAATTTCTTGCTACCTTTCCTTCAAGGCCTTCTTTTTGTTTTATACTCCCCTCCTTCCTTCATCTCTACCTTCCACGTGTAGAGTAGATTGTTGGTGTTGATTCTTGTCTCATTAGCGCCTTCCTAAAGTCTCTGGTAGTAGCTGTAAGGCTGAAAATTATTGTTCAAGTATCACTTTCTCGTTATTGCGGGCAAAGAGTTAGCTACAGAGCATTCAATGCGGTGGTAGCAGTTTTCTCTTTAGATATTTTAGGACTTCCCTTTATCTTGTGTTTTTGTGATGCTTATCCGTATCAATAGAATTTTCTAGAACGTTGCCCTGGATGGCAGACCATCCATTCGGACCTTGGCTTTGCTCAACAGAGGAGGCATTCATCCTTGGACCCTTATGATCAAAACTAACTTCTTCACTTACTAACACAGACTCCCCTGATAATGTTCACCCCTCCTCGGATTACTTCATATCCTCGGACTGGATCCCCGGGCCAATATATACACATATATATATATATATATATATTGCTGGGCCTAACATCCCCTTCACATATCACCAATAGATGGGGTAACTAATGAATGTGACTTGTGCCACTTTAACAATTAATAAAAAAATACTTTATTTTTGAGAAAGGATAAACAAATACCTAAATTACTTTTATATAATTGGTGACATGTTAATTTGTAAAGTTTATTTGGTAAAATTTTTGTTATAACAAATTTTGTAACTAAATTTTGTCCTTCTGAAAATCACTCTTTTAAAACGACTATTTTTAATCCCTGGATGATGTGTCTAACTAAAAAACTAACTTCTTATCACTTCGTTAAACATTGTTACTTATTAGGAGGATTAGAGTTCAAATCCCTTCCTATTGTTGTAATTATCAAAAACAAAAATTTTAAATCAATTTTTTATTATTATAAATTTTATAGAAACGTGCATTGTTTGTCACACTTGCATTGTATTGTATGACAAAGTTTAACAAAATGTGATTTATTTTTTTTATTTTTTATTTCTAAATCTGATAATTATGGTGATTATTAATAGGCATTTATTATGATTTTATTTATATATGAAACTTTCTATTCCACAATTAATAGAAAAAAATGACATAACAAGATTTTAATAGAGGGTTTTAATATAAAATAAAATTTAAATTCAAGTAAAACAAAATCGAATAATAACATGTAAAATTGTAACATTTCAAAAGTTTATGTGGTAAAATTTATGAGGTTAACTAAAAATCAAAGATCTTTGGTTTTATATATATATATATATATTATAGATTATAGATAAGAAAATTGTGCACTCTTTCCTGGCCCCACTTTTAAAAAAGCCCTTAAAATATTAGACTAATAGAAATTTAACCCAATTGATATCCTAAATATATTTTTAAAAATATTGTGAGTTTATTGAATAATCATTAACAATTAATTTCTCCCAATAATTTGAGATTTTAATTTTTATAAATCAATCTCCCATGTGGTAGATTCTATTATGTAAAGTTGCAATAATATTTTAATAAGTTACATTTTATTGTTCCATGCATTAAAATTTTTATTTTGTTTTTGTTAATTATATTATAATTCCATAGTGTAGTTATTGTTTCTTTTATTTGCAGATATTTTTATAATTATAAATATCTAAAAATATCTACCAAAAAATGTTAATTTGTTTGAAAATCTAAAAGAGAGAAGAATAAATAATCTAATTGAATCTTAAATATAATATCTTGTTAAATTTATTACAAGAAATATAAAAAATGCAACCAAAAGTTAAGATTAAACCGAAAATAAAGATTGAAATCTTAAAAAAGATATAGAATTTCATAATAAAGAGTTAGAAGATAATGAAATAATACAATAAAAATAACAATGAAAATTATCATAATAATGTGCAACACTTAAGGAACTTTATATAAGTTTTAGCCATCAAGAATATATACAGTTCTCTTTTGCATCTTAATGGATTGAAAATTATCACAACAAGATAAAAACTAAATACGAAAACTTAATTAGTAATTTTGTATCTCAATAGGCAACAATAGTGGTTTTTAAATAAAAGAAAAATGTATAAAATAAAAACTTAATAAATCTGATTTAATTGAGTTGTTAAATATATAAAAAAATCTATGTAAATTTATCAGCTTAGGGCTCAAACTGTATTGAGCTCAACCTATCCAAGGACAATTAAATTCAATTATGTGGTTCATTGATCAATACAACAACATGATTGAATTTAATTAGAAATATAAGGTACAACACTTAAGGAACTTTATATAAGTTTTTGCCCTCAAGAATAAATACAGTTCTTTTTTGCATCTTGATGGATTACTAGATCAGCTTGCAATTTAGTATGTGTTCACTGATAATTGATTTCTACTATGCATTAAGCGTGGCCCTGGTCGAGCTATTTGCATGATGTATCATATTACAAATCATTTACATACTTCCAATCAGAATTCTTTCTTCTTTTCTTGTTTTAGCGTCACTACATTTTTGATGTCCTGAAATTTCACTGCTTTGATAAAGTTGAGGGAGTATGGCATAACTGATACTGGTAGGGTGATCAGAATAGCTCTTTTGCAGATAATGGTCTTATTGGCATTTGCATTAGACTAAATCACCTTAACTGATGTAATCTCATTCTGTTGGCTGTTGATCTAACACTGATATTTTTCTTACAATATCCTAGTCTTGCCATTTCTATATTTAAGCATTACTGATCATGCACATGCATTAGATGGCATAGAGCTATCATATTGTCCGGGCTTATTCAGAGTTCAGGCATTAAAGTTGAGAGAGCTTATTATATTACACCACTTTTTATATGCTGTAGGGTTGTTGAAAGTGTGGGAGAAGATGTAAATGAAGTAAGTGAAGGAGATACTGTCATCCCTACGTTCATGCCAGATTGTGGAGATTGTGTCGATTGCCGATCAAAAAAGAGCAACCTATGTTCAAAACTCCCTTTCAAGGTATCTCCGTGGATGCCTAGACATGAGACCAGCAGATTCACTGACCTCAAAGGAGAGGTTTTATATCATTTTCTATTTGTCTCAAGCTTTAGTGAGTATACAGTGGTAGACGTTGCCCATGTAACAAAAATTGATCCCTCAATCCCTCCAAACAGGGCATGCCTTCTTAGCTGCGGAGTATCAACAGGTAATTGGTCATGTACTTTATTATAAATGGAAGTGTCACTTGAATTGACACAAATTAACTTGAACAAACTGAACATTCATAGTGAATTAATTATTCAAGCTTTATATTTAGAACTCATAGTTTGGAAAACATATACGCCCAACAGCTCAACTTGTTGAAGGTTGGCCTTTGACATGACATTAACCTCTATTATATTTGGGTTTTTAGGGGTTGGTGCTGCTTGGAGAACAGCAGATGTGGAGAAAGGATCAACTGTTGTTATTTTTGGGCTGGGGTCTATTGGATTAGCTGTATGATCTTGCAGAACTTTGTATAAGTATTGTTTTTCTCCTTGCATTTATATTTGAGAGGCTGCAGAGAAAAGCTCATGCCTGTCTGTTTTCTAGGTTGCAGAGGGAGCTAGACTTTGTGGAGCTACAAAAATTATTGGTGTAGATCTGAACCCAGACAAATTTGAAACTGGTAAGTACTTTTTATTTGGGTACAGTGATACAGAATCTGAAATCATCTTTTGATGAAGTAAGGGGCATCTCTTTCTTATATAAGGAGAATATAGCTCATTTGATCTGCTCAATCTGAGGTTTTCTATATTTCCTGTCAGGTTAACTTTGATTAATGTAACCGTGTAAAAAGTCTTATGTCATTCTCATGTTATGAGTGAGCTTTGCATGGGTTATGGATGATATTGTTCTTTTTAATACAGGAAAAAAATTTGGAGTCACAGACTTTGTCAATTCTGGAAACTGTGGAGACAAATCCGTGAGCCAGGTCTTCTCTTAAACTATATGATAATTGTTTGATGACTCTATTGATAAGTTTTATACTTCTATCCATCGTTAATATTGAGATAAACTCTTCTTGCTCTGCAAGTAGATAGGATTTTGGTTAATTTGGTAGTTTGAACATGCTGAAGAATGTCTTGTACTGTCAAGAGTTATTAGTGCTTTTTGTATCTGTGAGACATTGATCTGCCTTATACTCTTATGATATTATTCATAAGGTTGAAGTTGATATGAGAATCAGAGATGGTTAATATTTGGTTCATCTAATTCCGATAGGGAATCTCAAAAGCTACTTATAACACCACAGTTTATCAGGCTTTAAGAAGTGTCTATAATGAAGCACAAAATGTGCAGTATGTTCTGTATCTTTATTCACAGAAAATTTAATTTAAACTGTTGCAGTTTGTTTTATCATATTGAACAGGTGATCAATGAGATGACAGATGGGGGTGCGGACTATTGCTTTGAATGTGTTGGAATGGCATCGTTGGTGCATGAAGCATATGCTTGTTGCCGAAAGGTCTCTCTCTCTCTCATTGCTAGCAGAACTTTTGTTGGATGTCTTTCTCCAAATCACTTTGAGTTAGAGGATGCCACTCTGCATTTTTTAGATTCTCTGTGGTCTGTCAGCTTTGACTTGAGTTATGGCATAATTTATCAAATCTAGTCCCAGCATTGCACCTCTCAAACATGTATATTATATCAAGAGGAAACAAGGCAGCTCTAGTGGTGCCCTAAAATTTGGCCTAATACCCATTTGTAAGATTAATGGCTTGATGACCAGACAGACTAAAGCTTGGTTAATTTGAGCACATCCGCGCATCTGAAGTTATTGATTTGAATTGTGAAAAGCTTTAACTAAGCAGTTTAGAATGTACTGAATGAAGTTCATAGCAAATTATGATGCATTGAAGAGAAATTTTAGCAAAATAACATGCAGTACATTCTAAACCATTCGATTTGTTTATTGATTGTTGTACCACATACCCGTTGCCTTCCTATTCTTTTTTCTTCAAGTTTCAAATATGCTTGTTGTGTGTGTGTGTGTGTTCTTATGCTACTGTGTGCTAACGAGTAATTTGTGATATAATCTTATTTTTGCTTCCCAGGGTTGGGGAAAAACAATTGTGTTAGGAGTGGACAAGCCGGGGGCAAAATTGAGCCTCAGCTCTTTTGAGGTCCTTCACAGTGGGAAAAGTCTCATGGGATCCTTATTTGGAGGACTCAAAGCTAAATCTGATATTCCCATCCTCCTTAAAAAATACTTAGACAAGGTAATTTAACAGTTACTATGATTTTCTTTAGCTGCAAATCTTTGATAATGGTAATTAGCTCGTCAATCAATCTTCAATTTAATCTTGTGGTGTGTTCCCCCTTGCTCCATTAGTATCACTTCAGTGCATGATCAAAAACTTTTGTCTATATGAAAACAAGGTCTGGCCACCTGCTTATATCTGAGGTGGTATTAGCAAAAATAATCAGTAGATGATTATATTTTCTTCTTTCTTTCATTTAATTACTATCAGGAACTACAGCTGGATGAATTTGTAACGCACGAGGTAAGATTTGACGAAATCAACAAAGCTTTTGATTTACTAATTGAAGGAAATTGTCTGCGATGTGTAATTTGGATGGACAAACAAGTAAGCTCCTAGTTTGGGAATCGCTAGGCTTTCACAAGCAACTGGTTTTTATTTTCAGCTAGTTCCATATTGTAATCCCATCACCATGGAAGTTTCAGTGTTTGATCAAATAATAGCTGTCTTAACATACGTATGTTATACATTAATGATTGGACAGCTCTTTCAATTTTCTGCAAGAATGTTACACTATGACAAACTAAGTGCATCCTTATGCAAAATGAAAAATGCACTAGATGCGCTGGTGAGGTATTTGTTGGGTGAGTCCTTTGTTTTCTTCAGCCCTGTAAAGCCCTGAACTATCTTCCTTTGGTGCTTTCATATGATGCTTGCTAATTCATATCTTATAATAAGATTCCATCCTCCAATTTCCGTTTAGTATGCAAAGGGGAAATCGTCACCGTGGTTAACTGGAATCCACCGTTCCCTATGTAGCATCCCTAGCACTGCGAAAGTACAATGTGCCTCTTGTCAATTGGGATCCATGCAACATTCCTTAAGCTGACAAACCATACCATTAGTTTGACACAACTTTTGCCGTGAAACCATTCTGTTACTACAAAATGGTTAAGTAAATACCGTTCGATTTAACAAAGTTACTGTCATGCATTACCCTTATAGTGCTTGCCTAAAGTGAGAAAAGTTAGATAATTAAAATGTAAGGAATAGGTTAGCATGCAACACGGTGAAACAAACCTATTGTTAGATTTGACATAATTGTCTTATGAGACTATCATAGTGTAACATGAAAAAAATTGTAATAAAAAATTGTAGAGTTACTACTTATTGTGACTTGAGTTTTTATTAATGAACGTGGCAATGTTATTATCATTTGTGACTATTATTGTGTGCCCAATGTTGGCAGTTTTTTTTTTTTTTTTCATCCAAAAAAAAAGGTGTACAATTTTTTTTTTTTTTTAAATTAAACAAAAATGTGAAAAAGATTAGCATGTGACATGGCATAATATACCTTCGAATTTGACACAATCATTTTGTAACACTAACACAATCTAACTTGAAAAAATAGCTACCGCAAAACCACAAAGTTATTGCTTAATGTGTTGTGAGGTTTCATTGGATACATAAAGTTATTGTAATGTGTTACAGTGATTTTGTTTGCCTAAAGTGGGCAATACTTAGATAGTCATGGAGTAGTACTGCAGGACTATCTAAGCATTTTTTTTTTGCTAAAAGTGAAGAAATAAGTAAGTTAGCATGCCCTTTGGTAAAAGAAGAAGAAGAGGAAATAAATAAATTAATGCCCCTTGGCAAAGCATAAAGTTAGATTTGACATAGATATCTTTTATAGGGCCTTTTCATAATTATACATGAAAATAAAATTAACAATGCTATAAAATTTTATAGTTTCTGCTCAATGCGATATAATTTACTATTAAATATGGCAAAGGTACAATTATTTGTGACCTTGTTATTGTTTGCCCAAAGTGACCAAGAACCTTCAAATTAAAAGCAAAAAAAGAATCGGTTAGAATGTGACATGAGTACATGACATAGAATTCTGTCAAGTTTTGAATTAAAGTCGTGAATTCCATGTAATAAATACTACTCTTATATAATACATAGCAATGTCATAGACTATCAAAAATGCTAGAAAACCTTTAAATTATTGTTCAAAATAATGTGAGTTATTAATAATAGATGTCACAGAGTTTACTGTTAGTATACATACATATCGAGTAGGCTAAGAGTTGTGATACTCAATCAATTCTCTTATATAATATTATATTATAAATATATATATATATATAGAAAATGAAATTTTTATTTTTATTTTTTTAATGCTTATACATTTGGATAGCTTAATTCTCTTATATAATATTATATTATAAATATATATATATATAGAAAATGAAATTTTTATTTTTATTTTTTTAATGCTTATACATTTGGATAGCTTATAATTTGTGAATTTTATGTTGATACTGATTTAATGCTTAAATATTAATTTACATGGACATATTATTTTGTTAAAAGTTGATATTAATTTTTATTGTTTAGTTTTATTAGATAATTGGTACTGTTGAAGAGAATTATGAATAAAAATAATTCATTTAATTTATTATTTCTCAAATGCATTATTATATATTGTATTTAATAAGTTATTGATCAAAACCATGCAACGCACGAGCATTCAACTAGTATATATATAAAATAACGCATGTAACGACATACGTTCAGATTTGACATAGTTATTTGAACTTATCACAATCTAATTAATATGAAAAAGAAAAGTAATAATTTAATCAATCTAATACTGTATATAGTTACAAAAAAACCTAAGCTCTGTTATGTGTTGTTTTAGATTTTTTTTATAAAAATTTTTAAAAGGACTTTTAGTTTATTCTACACATGCCGATATGCAAGGCTGGCTGAATGGTAGAGCAATAGATGCGGTCGTTTAAGGCCCCAAGTAAAAAAAGGCCTCCAAATTTTAACCAATAGGTTTATATATAATCAATAGATAAAATAATATTTTTTTTATTAAATGAAAAACAAACAAAAAAGTGAGAAAAATGCTAAGTCCACAATATTTTTTATGACACTTTTACAACAAATACTAAGTAGTAGATTGTTACAGCCTATTATTGGTGACAAAAAAATAATTATAGTGGTGTTTTCAAATAGAAAACAAGAAACAACTTAAAATTTAGGATTTGTTGTGAAAAATATTGTGAATGTTGCACTTTTAAAAAATAAAATAATAATAAGAGTTGAGTTAGCAAACTTTTACTAATTTTTATCTAGTGCTACCATTAACACTATTCTTTTATTTACCACTATCAATTTGTCACATCAACAAGTGTGAAAAGCTTTGTCAAATTTTTCGTGTCTATAAAATTTCTATTAAAAAAAGAAAAGAAAAGAATTCTACGTAGTTTATGTTAATTAGTAGTAATTTTGCATCTAAAACAAGATAATCAATCTTCACCTTAGGCCCCTAAACGCATGAAGCCGCCCTTGCCAATATGTGCCTAAAAATCATAAGTGATTAGTTGTTATTAATTCTAATTTAACTCAGAGTTGAAGTTACATTTTTTTTTTCAATAACAGCTAATAACAACATGTTATGTAAAATTGGTTGTGAAAATATTGTAGACGTAAAGTTTCTCGCATATAAGATTGTTCGGACACTCTTTACAATGTAATTTGTCCATGTCAATATTCCCGTCAAATCTATTGCCATTTTTTTTTTTTTTTTGCTGAGAATAAAAATTTTTATTCACAGAAACAAGATACAAACTGAGCGTCTTCCTTAATTACATCCAGAACATAAGGAGGAGCTGAATTAGAATAAAAAAAGCTAAAAAATCTATTTGAAAGTGACTAACGGCTGAGAACATGAGCAGTCTTGTTAGCCGTTTTAGGAACCCAATTAAAAGAAGAATGAACTAAACTAGCTAAATACTTAGTTTCCTGCAAAATATTACTAACTCTCCATGGAACAGAATTGGTGGAGGAAGTCAGACCTTTGATGCAAACTTGACAATCACTTTCAAAACTTACATCGATAAGTTTGTAATTCATGGCAGTAAAAACAGTCCATCTAAGTGTCTCATCAGAACATAAGGAGGAGCTGAATTAGAATAAAAAAAGCTAAAAAATCTATTTGAAAGTGACTAACGGCTGAGAACATGAGCAGTCTTGTTAGCCGTTTTAGGAACCCAATTAAAAGAAGAATGAACTAAACTAGCTAAATACTTAGTTTCCTGCAAAATATTACTAACTCTCCATGGAACAGAATTGGTGGAGGAAGTCAGACCTTTGATGCAAACTTGACAATCACTTTCAAAACTTACATCGATAAGTTTGTAATTCATGGCAGTAAAAACAGTCCATCTAAGTGTCTCAGCTTCAACTTGGACAAGAATGTTGGTGTTCACTTTGATGGAACAAGCAAACACCAAATTCCCTCTCCAATCTCTAGTAATCATGGCAATAACTGAGTCAAATTTGCATCACAATTTCTCTTTGTTCTCTCCCTTGTTGGATTATTCCAATGAGTGACTGAAATTATAGACGAAGGTGGTATGTGATGATTCTTGGACATAATTATCCAGTGCTCATGGAATTTTCTTTGAAACGCTTTTTCCAGCTCTTCACCTGTTGGCTTAATTAATTTCTTCATGGACTGCTTTGTTCCTCAATGCTAGGTGTACAGGGTTACTAAATGCGGAAAGAAATAAATGCATTTATTTGTGAGCTTTACTTTATTACTTTTCCCACCAATTTTGATGACCATTCGGGTACTTACCATTTTTCCTACGTTACTTGCAGCACTTGGATATAGGTCGAAACTAATGTCTTATCTTACTTTATGTTAATGGATATTAAATATGAATGCCTTCTCTTCTCAAAAAAAAAAAAAAAAAAGTGAATGCCTTTATTTTGTTCTTATACTATTCATAATTATATTTGTCGAAAAATACTCATAATTACATTTAATTTTTCTAAATTAGTACTTATTGAATTTCCTTTAATTTCCATTCTTACAATTATGCCATGTGCACAATAGACTTTTTCTAAAGAGAGATGCTACATCTACAACAATTTTACAACATTTTTACAACAAATCATAGGTGGTTAGTTGTTATTGGTTCAAATTTGAAACTAACACTAAGATTATTTTTTTGCTCTAACAATAACAACCAGTAACAACCTGCCAATTAAGATTTGTTGTAAAATTGTTGTAGATATATCATTTCTCTTTTCGAAATGAGTTATTTCATTTTCTTTCCTAAAATTATATGAAAAAAATAAAATTAATATGTTACTTAAAATTTGTTGTAAAAATATTATTGACATAATATTTTTTTTTGTTAATCATTGAGAAATGCTATATTCACAACATTGATAACACACTTTCATGAACCAATCCTAATTTATGGCATTTATGTCAGCTTTTGTTCTTCTTTTTTTCCTCTCTCTCTCGTCGTTATGTAAATGACCATTATTCTTAGATTACGTTTGGATTCAGTTGAAAAACCTAGCGCGTTAGCGTTTGGCCTTTTTTTTTTTTTTTTTTTTTTTTTTGTTCCTCAATGCTAGGTGTACAGGGTTTTTTTTTTTTTTTTTTTGGGTAATTGTTTATGCATTTATGAATAGGTGTACAGGGTTACTAAATGCGGAAAGAAATAAATGCATTTATTTGTGAGCTTTACTTTATTACTTTTCCCACCAATTTTGATGACCATTCGGGTACTTACCATTTTTCCTACGTTACTTGCAGCACTTGGATATAGGTCGAAACTAATGTCTTATCTTACTTTATGTTAATGGATATTAAATATGAATGCCTTCTCTTCTCAAAAAAAAAAAAAGTGAATGCCTTTATTTTGTTCTTATACTATTCATAATTATATTTGTCGAAAAATACTCATAATTACATTTAATTTTTCTAAATTAGTACTTATTGAATTTCCTTTCCATTCTTACAATTATGCCATGTGCACGATAGACTTTTTCTAAATGTGTTATTTCATTTTCTTTCCTAAAATTATATGAAAAAAATAAAATTAATATGTTACTTAAAATTTGTTGTAAAAATATTATTGACATAATATTTTTTTTTTGTTAATCATTGAGAAATGCTATATTCACAACATTGATAACACACTTTCATGAACCAATCCTAATTTATGGCATTTATGTCAGCTTTTGTTCTTCTTTTTTTCCTCTCTCTCTCGTCGTTATGTAAATGACCATTATTCTTAGATTACGTTTGGATTCAGTTGAAAAACCCAGCGCGTCAGCGTTTTTTTTTTTTTTTTTTTTTTGGCATGCGTTTGAGAGACAGACATCATTGTTATAGTTGCTGTTTATGCACTGTTCATGAACAGTAGCCGCAATGTTTGACATTTTTCACCCTTTGTAGCACATTAATGGGTCCCGTGTACTGTTTACAGGACTTACAAACCTTACTTTTTAGCAACTTTTTTTTATTAAAAATATATCACACGGTACTATTCATATATTGAAAAATTATTTTGCTACAGTATTTTTCAGTTTTTAGCTGTATCCAAACGGACCCTTAATTTTTAAAACTGAGTGTTTGATTGGTTAAACTTGATGGATATTTTTTTTTTGAGATAGTTTCAGTTTATGACATCTGCTCATAATGTGTACTTTTTATTATTAGAACAACACATCAACTGGTTTTTGGTATAAATGAGGATTGAACTTCAAATATATTATTCGACAATAATTTTTTTTACTAATTGTGCTATCTGAAACTCACAAACTTGGTGGATTTGGATTCTCTTTATTAGGCATATTTTTTGTCTTTTTGTGTTTTAATTTTTGGATTACTTTGTTTGCTTCTACTTCACTACATACTCCTCTCTTTCTTTTTTATTTTGTAGGTAAAAAAACTACTTCAAACCTTAATATATATACGTTCTCACTCGGACAGATACACTACCCCTTTTCCTTTCTCTCTAGCCAACATCTTAGTTACAATCTGTTATGCAATCTTACTTTTAGAGCCAAACATGAATAATCTAAAAACCAAAAGGACAATATACTGTTGCATACTGAAAAAAAATACCGAACACAGTTTTTTTATTCAGATCAGGTGTGAGTTACCAATGGAGGTAAGCAAAGTTAATTTTATGTATAACCTTGCTACAGTATACTGTTCAATATGGTGTAGTCACTGCTATTTTGGTCCTTTTTAGTTTTTACTTTTTACCATCAACGTGTTTAAAAAAGAAAAACAAAAAAGATATGCTTTAAATAAGGCAAAAAGGAAAAGTTGCTTTAATGCATGACTTATAGTTTATTTACTCTAATAAATGATAGAGAGATTATGTATTTTTTTTTTGGTGTTTAGAGATTGACCGGTTAAATAAGTAATGGGTCTAGCAAACACAAATGGACAGCTAGGGTTATGTGGGTGCAATATCTCGAAAAAGAAAATTGTGGGTATTGTAAAATGACTTCCCTATAAGTCCTCTATTGTCCTATCTTTTTTTGAATAAAAAATTTGTGACTTAGGTCCGGTGCAATAGGCATGCAATAATATTTTGAGATTGATACTTAAAAAAGTTTACTTTTAATTTCAGCCATTAAAATTGTGGGGCCTGTTAGTTAAAAAGATATAAGAATCCTCAGAAGTGGGCTCAGGGCCTAACGGCCCAATCCGATGACGCTTAGTTATTCGAGGATAGCGTAAAAAATTTATTATTATTAAAGGGATAATATAGGAGAAAGGGGTGGATATTGTATACGGCGGCATAATGCACGTCCGAGGACACCAAAGTTCAAGGTGAATGTAACTTTCATTTTATTCAGGAGACTCTGCAAAGTTGTATCTAAACTGGAAATTGGGTACAAACCTAAGGAGGAGTCGGGGAAGGTAGCAAATATCTTCCAAGGCCATTACCTCCACATTAAATGCTTTCCAGCTAACCCTCTGGTCGCATTAATGTGGAGGTGATACCTGAACAGTAACTAAGCAGTTTTATGGCCACTGAGCAAAAGTTTCGGTAGGTGCTGGATGGGACAGAAAGGAGCTCCCAAGATAAGAACTACACGTGTACGATGGAAATGGAGGATAGAACGGAGTATATAACATAGAAACGGATGATATTAGAAAGGGGGGATAAAAAGAAAAGAGAGAAGGACGGAGATTCCATGCAGAAGAGAGGCTTATTGAAACCTAGCCGAGGAGAGTTTTTCTCATACAATCAGCCTAAAATATCCCTTGTTACTCAACGAATATAACCTTTCCTGTCAAACGGTACCAATTCTTGTACCTATGCTCTAAAAATTTATTGTTTGGGCTTGTTGGACTGAAAACCCATTCATACTCTAGGTCCAATCCAAATTGAGTCCCTACAATTGGCGCCGTCTGTGGGAAGAACTTGATCTATTAAGAAGGAAAGGCAGGTGTGATACTCGCGATGGAAGAAGGAGCACCGCAGCAACCATTGATGGGCCCGCAACAGGTGGATGCTAATCAGCACCAGGCAGAGTCTAGGGGCTCTCAGCACAGTAATCCATTGGTAGACCACGAACACAAGGGGGATTATGAGGGAAGTACCCGAACAACCCATACAGATAGAAGCCGCTCTCAGGGGAAAGACCATGTTTCCCCTGTAAAGAGCGGAGGAAGTTTGCAGCGTGAGATTAACAAGTTGAAGAGGGAATTGCGACATGAGCGACGAAGGCGTAAGGCTCATAACTCTGGGCACTCCTCTGAGGAGTCGGATGACACCAGTTATAGGCGAAGGTCGAGAACTCCACCCAGCGAATCTTTTTCGTGTGAGGAGGAGTACCACCATGGGCTATTCTTTTATTTACCACTATCAATTTGTCACATCAACAAGTGTAAAAAGCTTTGTCAAATTTTTCGTGTCTATAAAATTTCTATTAAAAAAAGAAAAGAAAAGAATTCTACTTAGTTATGTTAATTAGTAGTAATTTTGCATCTAAAACAAGATAATCAATCTTCACCTTAGGCCCCTAAACGCATGAAGCCGCCTTGCCAATATGTGCCTAAAATCATAAGTGATTAGTTGTTATTAATTCTAATTTAACTCAGAGTTGAAGTTACATTTTTTTTTTTCAATAACAGCTAATAACATGTTACGTAAAATTGATTGTGAAAATATTGTAGACATAAGGTTTCTCGCATATAAGATTGTTCGGACACTCTTTACAATGTAATTTGTCCATGTCAATATTCCCGTCAAATCTATTGCCTTTTTTTTTTTTTTTTTTTTTGCTGAGAATAAAAATTTTTATTCACAGAAACAAGCTACAAACTGAGCATCTTCCTTAATTACATTCAGAACATAAGGAGGAGCTGAATTAGAATAAAAAAAGCTAAAAAATCTATTTGAAAGTGACTAACGGCTGAGAACATGAGCAGTCTTGTTAGCCGTTTTAGGAACCCAATTAAAAGAAGAATGAACTAAACTAGCTAAATACTTAGTTTCCTGCAAAATATTACTAACTCTCCATGGAACAGAATTGGTGGAGGAAGTCAGACCTTTGATGCAAACTTGACAATCACTTTCAAAACTTACATCGATAAGTTTGTAATTCATGGCAGTAAAAACAGTCCATCTAAGTGTCTCAACTTCAACTTGGACAAGAATGTTGGTGTTCACTTTGATGGAACAAGCAAACACCAAATTCCCTCTCCAATCTCTAGTAATCATGGCAATAGCTGAGTCAAATTTGCATCACAATTTCTCTTTGTTCTCTCCCTTGTTGGATTATTCCAATGAGTGACTGAAATTATAGATGAAGGTGGTATGTGATGATTCTTGGACATAATTATCCAGTGCTCATGGAATTTTCTTTGAAACGCTTTTTCTAGCTCTTCACCTGTTGGCTTAATTAATTTCTTCATGGACTGCTTTGTTCCTCAATGCTAGGTGTACAGGGTTTTTTTTTTTTTTTTTGGGTAATTGTTTATGCATTTATGAATAGGTGTACAGGGTTACTAAATGCGGAAAGAAATAAATGCATTTATTTGTGAGCTTTACTTTATTACTTTTCCCACCAATTTTGATGACCATTCGGGTACTTACCATTTTTCCTACGTTACTTGCAGCACTTGGATATAGGTCGAAACTAATGTCTTATCTTACTTTATGTTAATGGATATTAAATATGAATGCCTTCTCTTCTCAAAAAAAAAAAAAGTGAATGCCTTTATTTTGTTCTTATACTATTCATAATTATATTTGTCGAAAAATACTCATAATTACATTTAATTTTTCTAAATTAGTACTTATTGAATTTCCTTTCCATTCTTACAATTATGCCATGTGCACGATAGACTTTTTCTAAATGTGTTATTTCATTTTCTTTCCTAAAATTATATGAAAAAAATAAAATTAATATGTTACTTAAAATTTGTTGTAAAAATATTATTGACATAATATTTTTTTTTTGTTAATCATTGAGAAATGCTATATTCACAACATTGATAACACACTTTCATGAACCAATCCTAATTTATGGCATTTATGTCAGCTTTTGTTCTTCTTTTTTTCTCTCTCTCTCGTCGTTATGTAAATGACCATTATTCTTAGATTACGTTTGGATTCAGTTGAAAAACCCAGCGCGTCAGCGTCTGGCCTTTTTTTTTTTTTTTGGCACGCGTTTGAGAGACAGACATCATTGTTATAGTTGCTGTTCATGCACTGTTCATGAACAGTAGCCGCAATGTTTGACATTTTTCACCATTTGTAGCACATTAATGGGTCCCGTGCACTGTTCACAGGACTTACAAACCTCACTTTTTAACAACTTTTTTTTATTAAAAATATATCACACGGTACTATTCATATATTGAAAAATTATTTTGCCACAGTATTTTTCAATTTTTAGCTGTATCCAAACGGACCCTTAATTTTTAAAACTGAGTGTTTGATTGGTTAAACTTGATGGATATTTTTTTTTTGAGATAGTTTCAGTTTATGACATCGGCTCATAATGTGTACTTTTTATTATTAGAACAACACATCAACTGGTTTTGGTATAAATGAGGATTGAACTTCAAATATATTATTCGACAATAATTTTTTTTACTAATTGAGCTAACTGAAACTCACAAACTTGGTAGATTTGGATTCTCTTTATTAGGCATATTTTTTGTCTTTTTGTGTTTTAATTTTTGGATTACTTTGTTTGCTTCTACTTCACTACATACTCCTCTCTTTCTTTTTTATTTTGTAGGTAAAAAAACTACTTCAAACCTTAATATATATACGTTCTCACTCGGACAGATACACTACCCCTTTTCCTTTCTCTCCAGCCAACATCTTAGTTACAATCTGTTATGCAATCTTACTTTTAGAGCCAAACATGAATAATATAAAAACCAAAAGGACAATATACTGTTGCATACTGAAAAAAAATACCGAACACAGTTTTTTTATTCAGATCAGGTGTGAGTTACCAATGGAGGTAAGCAAAGTTAATTTTATGTATAACCTTGCTACAGTATACTGTTCAATATGGTGTAGTCACTGCTATTTTGGTCCTTTTTAGTTTTTACTTTTTACCATCAACGTGTTTAAAAAAGAAAAACAAAAAAGATATGCTTTAAATAAGGCAAAAAGGAAAAGTTGCTTTAATGCATGACTTATAGTTTATTTACTCTAATAAATGATAGAGAGATTATGTATTTTTTTTTTTTGGTGTTTAGAGATTGACCGGTTAAATAAGTAATGGGTCTAGCAAACACAAATGGACAGCTAGGGTTATGTGGGTGCAATATCTCGAAAAAGAAAATTGTGGGTATTGTAAAATGACTTCCCTATAAGTCCTCTATTGTCCTATCTTT